>NW_027325480.1:0-129773 GCF_036924035.1 Leuresthes tenuis | reverse complement strand
TACTTGCAGTCGAACAGCTCTGCTCCCGCTTTTGATTATGTTTGGTTGGATATTCGAACCTTTTCTTAACTGCTTTTTACAAACTTTGGTCGGACGTTCACACCTTCTTGCAGCCGAACACATCCACTTCCACTTTTGATGGTATATATTCGGGCATTCGAACCTTTTCTTACCCGCTTTTTACAAACCGTGGTCGGACTTTCACACCTTCTTGTAGCCAAACAACTCCGCTCCCGCTATTGATTGTGTACAGTCGGGTATTTTAACCTTTTCTTACCCGCTTTTTACCAACTATGGTCGGACATTTACACCTTCTTACAGCGGAACACCTCCGCTCCCTCTTTTGATGGTCTATGTTCGGGCATTCGAACCTTTTCTTACCCGCTTTTTACAAACTATGGTCGGACATTCAAACTTTCTTGTAGCCGAACACATCCACTCCTGCTTTTGATGATGTATGGTTGGGCATTTTCACCTTTTCTTACCCATTTTTCAGTAATTATGGGTGGACATTCACACCTTCTTGCAGCTGAACAACTCCTCTCCCGCTTATGATCATGTGCGGTTTGATATTTGAAAATTTTCTTTCATGTTTTAAAGCAATTATTGATGGACATTCAAATCTTCTTGTAGCCGAACACATCCACTCCTGCTTTTGATGATGTATGGTAAGCTTTTCTTACCCGCTTTTTACAAACTATGGTCGGACATTCAAACCTTCTTGTAGCCAAAACCCTCCGCTCCCTCTTTTGATCATACATTGTTGGGCATTCGCACCTTATCTTACCCGCTTTTTACAAACTATAGTCAGACATTCATACCTTGCAGCTGAACCACCTCCGCTCCCTGTTTTGATCATGTATGGTCTGGCAATACTACCTTTTCTTACCCGTTTGTGAGTAATTAATCCCAAAATATTGAGCATAAAATAAGTCTTTATGCTGATGATGTATTACTTTTCCTTCAGAACTCACAGACGTCTCTCAGTCACACGATCACACTCATAAATAAATTCTCAGCACTTTCTGACTACTCTATCAACTGGTCTAAGACCACAGTTCTGCCCATTAACTGTAGGGTCCATAATATACCTGCGATCACTTTACAGTCAGGAAATATTAGATATTTAGGCATAAACATTTCCTCCAGGCTCTCAGAGCTAACAAAGCTAAATTATGTGCAATTATTAAAGACAGTAGAGGACGATCTCTCGTTGGAAGTCCTTACCTATATCACTTATGGGGAGAGTTACCTCCATTAAAATGATGATACTACCAAAAGTTAACTATTTGTTCTCAATGATCCCCATAAAACCATCTGCTACTTGGTTTAAGTCACTAGATTCATGCATCTCCAAATTTCTGTGGAAAAACAAACCACCACGTATTAGTTTAAAAACCCTACAGAAGACCAAGGACAGTGGTGGATTAGATTTACCTCATTTTCAGCACTATTCCTTAGACAATAGGTTACAATATATATCAAAATGGTTTAAACCTTGTTGTTGTCACAGTTCCCAGAGACGTTGTAATCGTTGAGGATTCTATATTCACCCCCTCATTAGAGGCACGTAATGCAGATTGATGACACTGAATCTTCTTCTCTGTTCATTGCTGGCATCATTCCCAGCATCGTAAGTGTTCGTGGCATTGTTAGCCTCTTCTTCTGGATCTTGATATCGAGAATCCTTTTGTATTTCTGGTTTGTCAGTCCTCTGTCTTCGTTCACCGGAGTCTTTGTCTTTTTGTCCTTGAGTTTGGTGATTTTTTCTTCTTTTGATGCCTTGACACAATGTGACAGGTGATACCACGTGGGAGATCCTGTAACTTGGATTGCTGTCCCTGTGCTGCGAAATGGCTGTGCTGCTCAAATGGTCTCTCCTTCATCATGGTTACATGCTGCCATTCCGACATCTCGCCATTCCGACATGGGTCTCCAATTGTCGGAATGGCGACACTTAATTTTTTATCAAACGTCCCACCATTCCGACACTTTTTTCCTCCTATGGTCGGAATGGCGGTATGTTTTTTGTTTTTTTTAACATACCGCCATTCCGACAGTTCCTTTTAATAGCCTATTTTTTACCCAAAACATTTTGCACTAATGATATGCCGGCGCAAATACGCCCTAAAGTTTGGCGCACAAGCTTTGCACATGCAGAGGCCACAGCCTCGCAAACAAACTTTAATAATCTATTATCAAAATCCCCTGAATTTCAAATATAAAAATACAGATATTAATATAACTCTGGCGAGACTGAAACTGATTAAGCAGAAATACAGTGTCAGTGAGCTGTCACAGCAGCCAGCTGGAGCGGAGCTCTCCACAGAGCCCATGCGTCTTTTGCACGCTGTCATCATATGCAAAAGTAATAATTGCAATTACAGATATCACGGCTACTGCACAGGACACAGTTGCGAGCACTCTGCCTTGCCTTGCCAATAGAAGAAGATAGAAATGACAGCATAGAACGTATAAAACACAACAAAATGCAGTAAAAACGTTTATTCATGTTATTCACGTGATTTATGAGTACTCACTCCAATTTTGGGAAGCGCGGATGGGTTTTGCGCATTTGGCACAAACACACAAGCCGCAACGGTTGTAGCTTTATACAGCCTGTTGATATCTTAAGGACCTAACTGGTCACACCTGGGACTAAATGTCATGTAGAGATTGTTTTTACATGACATTACAGCTGAACATATAGCTTTCATCCACAAACCAACGTGGGAGAGCCCGAAGACGCATGTGCCAGACGCACATAGGCATGCGTAAAACCAATTTTGACCACTTCATACTGTTTATTTGCTTTCTTTTAGTTAACTTTCGTTTCTTTTGGATTCTTGTGCGTGTTATGGAGCCGTTTTGGTCCATGTTTGTAAGCCTTTTTTTCCTGGATTAAATTTTCGGAAGTTGAAACAAGTGGCATTGGAGTGTGTGATTGAAAACCACCGCGGACTGCTTCTCCTCCTCCAGTTGCCGAGACTTTGTGTTTTTAATAACGCTTGTCTATAAACATGTTAAACATATAAATTGCATGAACAGAAAGAAGGGACTCACCTGTTGAGTAACACACATTTCCTTATACGGAAAGCCTTGTCGGAATGGTGGGACATTTGAACGTCAGAATAGCGGGATGTCGCAATGGTGGGATGTCGGAATGGTGGGACGTTTGCATGTCGGAATGGTGGTATGTCGGAATGGTGGTATGTCGGAATGGTGGGATGTCGGAATAGCGGGATGTCGGAATGGCGGGATTTCGGAATGGGTGTTGCCACCCCCTTCATCATATACACAGTTATTTATACATCACCTTCCACCATGAAGCGTTGTCCCTTTTTGTTTCTCTCTTTGTTCTTAAAATGCTGTTATGCATGTCTAAACCAATCCATTAAATTAGATCATTTTGGCAGTAAAGCGATCTACAATGTGCTTGGTCGCAAAGCTGCTCATCTGTGGTAAACAGCTCTTCAGAAAGGCATTCTTCAATTGATTTCACTAATTCTATGTAATAATTTTGTGATTTCCTACAAAACTACACTTCTTCTCCCATCTGTCTGAGTATTTAATATTATCTGGGTCCCGTTAAAACATGTATTTTTCCCATCTAATTCCTTGTTTGCTTTAAAACAAGTATTCCCCATTTTCTATCCCTTCAGTAGCCAACCAGTTTGTATGGAGTACACTGGAGCAACTTGACTGATCAGTAAAACACTGCTTTTGTTGTCACCGCAAGGCTTCCCCCGTCGGTTGTTTCACTGAGACACTACTGAGTAACTATAACTCAACACAGTTTATACACATAACATTCATATACATACTAACAAACAAACAAACAATTATTTATCGCAATTTTCTCATCTCTGTTTGAACGTACACCCAGGTAAATATTCCTGTAGTCTTCTCATACCGACTATGGACCCATTCATTGTTTAACTTCACTGTTTTGCAAATCCTAATTGAATATTACACATTGACATTGAACTTTACTTGATAAGCAGGTCTTCATTGCATTCAGCAGCCTATATGTGAGCATCTATGTGTAAGCTGTTCTTCTTTGCATTTATCAGCAGCAAGCAATTCTTCATTGCACATGCATATGAAAATAGTAAAACAATTCCAATGCGTTAGAGAAACCTTCTATATCAGGAGTGTCCATCATGATGCTGGGAATAGAACCTCTTTCCCAGAATAGTTCAACCTTCATTACTCAACTGATCATAACTCCGCAATGAGCACATTTCAAAGTATCATTCCTCTACATATATTCAAAAATCTATGTGTAAATGTTTAATATTTCTTATATTTGTTGATGTCATTCTGTGTGCATGTGGCCTAAACCCAATCTCTGTGTGGCAATTTTAATTTAAACAAGTTGAACTCTGCCTCTGATCATTTAAAAAAGGTGTGTACCAATATCAACCTTTCTCAGGTAATTACTGATCCTACAAAACCAAAGAGATCCTTCAAGGTTGTCCCTGATTGGCTCAATCTTAACAAATCAAAGGTAGAAAATCCGCAGTATCTGAACTTGGTGTTAGTTATCACTGCTCAATAGCCTGTATCAGAATTGCAAAAATGAAAACATTAGGTCCACGCTTGGTATCCAGATCCTGAAACATCTCCATGAGCAGGCTTTTTTTTAACTGATCTGTTGAATAGTTATATGACACTGTTAAAATCCCAGATGAAGATCTAGCACTTGACCATTTTTGTAAATCTTCTAATTCCATAGTTGATAAACACGCCCCTTTTAAAAAGTATAGAACTTAGAACAGGTCTATCCCTGGCTTTCGGCAGAACTGTCTTCTTTACTTTTTTTTCCCCTTGTCCTGTTCAGCATTATGTCAGAAGAATTGTAGTCTGAATACCTATGATGCCAAACAGATTTGTTTTGCCAAGGGAAGTTTTATAAATGTAAAGCTCCCCTTGATGCCCATTTATTTATTTCTTTTTACAATATATGACATGAACTGAACTGAACCGGACCGGGGGACAAGGAAAGAAGAAGAGGAAAGAAGAGGAAACAGAAAAAAAATAGAAACAAAAACCAGACAACCAGCTGCTACACCTGTAAAAAACAAAACAGACAACAATCCATGGCCTATGAGGGGAATCCAGCCTTAGCGCCAAGAGGAGCACCTGAAAGCAGACAAGCAGAGAAAAAACAAACACACAAACAAACAAAAACAAGCACAAGAAGCGGCAATCGCATACAACACAGCTGTGGATATAGATGACCTGAGACGACATGATAATACATCAACTGCTTAGTGACCATGCTACTGGACTAATGAATGTGTGTGTGTGTGTGTGTGTGTGAGAACATGCAACACCCATGGCACAGGACCTACATGATAACCGTGCTTAGTTATGAGTGTATAAGCGTACAGGGCCACAATCCACAGCCCCCCAAACAATCAGAAGCAGGCAGAGAGGGCCACAAGACCCAGGCCACCAGCAGCCCCCACAGAGCACAGAACCCAGGTAGCCCACCGCAGGGGCAACCACGCATCCACCCAGAAGACTGCAGAGGAAGCCCCCGGAAAGAGCCCCCATAAGCATAGGGCAGAGGCACTCCGGGAACCAGGGGCAACAGCCCACCGACCCCGCCAGGCCCCAGCCGCCCAGACATGGGCCGTGCACTGGACCTGGGCCCCAGGAGCCCGAGCGCCCCCAAACCCCCCGGCAGAGGCCCCACCCAATACCCAGGAGGGCCAAGCGCCCCAGACAGCCACAAAGTGGGTCAGCGCCTGCCCCAGCGCCCCTGGCCAAGTGTCCTGGGAGTCAAGACGTGCCCACAGGTGGGTGAAGTCGCAAGCAGTGGGGAGAGGCAACGCTGATGCCCCATCGGGAGAAACACAGGCAGGCCAGGCGACAGCAAGTCCCAGATCCAGGCCCAATCATTACCACACACACTTTCACGTCCCATACATCCACACATCCACACATCCTACCTCCCTCGACTCTGCTGGGGTGTAGTGCAGCGGGCACACCAGGAGGCCAGCAACCCCCCAGCCACCACAGACCTCGAACCAGCAGAACAATTAATTAATCCTCCTGGCCCCTCCTGCCCCGAGCAGACACCAGGAAGCAGGGGTGTGCGAAGAAGACCCCTCCCCTCACCCTTCTGGCTCTTCAATATTTTCTAATAGTGAGCAATTAAAATTGAGGGGCAGCCAAACTTGTAGAACTGGGAGCGCGGCACTCTGGGCAGCCTACATACCCAAAGAGCCCCGCCCACCAGATGCCACTCAGTGTAACCACCCCCCAAGACCTAATGTGTGTGTGTGAGTGTGTTTGATAAGTACTAATGTCTAAGGTGTAATTAAAACAGGGGCAGGGAACTGCAGAGTGCAACCAAAGGGGACCACCTACGTGGCCCCATCCACTACACCCCACCGAACACACACGCCCCCAAAACCCTTCATGTGTGAGTGTGTGCTGTGTACAGGAGCCAGAAGGGAGAGGGGTATGGGGATATATACCGGGGGAGCTACTCTCCCCCAGAGAGGGCAGCCAGGGACTGGCTGCAATAGGCATCCCCGCTACCTGGGAGCCAGCAATGGGCAGGAGGGCCTGATGTCCACCAGGCTCGGGGCCTGCAGCGACCATATTCCGGGAGCTACTGTACCCCCAGAAGGTACCCATCCCGCCCCACCCCACTCAACCCAACCCCACCCCGGAGGACCTCTACAAAAAACAAACAAACAAACCACCCGGTCACACCAGTCGCAGCAGCCCGGGCCTGAGACCCACCATCACCCAGCAACCCACCACCACCACTATGTGATAAAACTAATCAGAGGGGACCAGAGAGAATGAAATTCAGCCAATTGATGTTTTGAGGAGGCAGACATTGTTTCCATGCTAATATAATCTAAAAGAAAATTTCTAAACTGGTTAATACACAGATTGTTCTTCGCTTTCCAGTTCATGAGAATAGGTTTCTTTGCGATACATAACACTGTGACAACCATGTGTGTTGAGTTAATTTCCATGTTGATGTTGTCTAAGTCACCCAGTATGCACAGTGTGGGGCATGCAGGGATGCTACACTTTAGCCATGTTGATAGGTCCTCACAGACTTCAAGCCAGAACTTCTGGACAGGCGCAGAAAACCACAAAGCGTGTACATAATCATCAGGTGTGTTATCTGTGCAATGTGAGCAGATGTTTGAGTGTGTTAGACCCATCCTGAACATCCTTTGTCCTGTATAGTGTGTTCTATGAAGGATTTTGTATTGTATGAGCTGTAAATTAGGATTTCGAGTCTTTATGAAGGTGTTCAAACATATTTGTGGTTAGAAGCTATGACCAGAACTGATGGATAAATCTGCCTCCCATTTTGAGGATGGAAGAGACATTGTGTCATCTATCTTAGACAATAATTTATATATTTTTGATAGTAGTTTTGGGGTACAGATGCTTAGAAATTCTGCTACCCTAGTCGGGGGTTGTAAGTCTGGTTGGTGGAGGATATATCCATCCATCCATCCATCATCTGCCGCTTATCCGGGGGTCGGGTCGCGGGGGCAGCAGCTTGAGCAGAGAAACCCAGACGTCTCTGTCCCCGGCCACTTCCTCCAGCTCTTCCGGGGGGACCCCGAGGCGTTCCCAGGCCAGCCGAGAGACATAGTCTCTCCAACGTGTCCTGGGTCTCCCCCGGGGTCTCCTCCCAGTGGGACGTGCCCGGAACACCTCCCCAGGGAGGCGCCCAGGGGGCATCCTAACCAGATGCCCGAGCCACCTCATCTGACTCCTCTCAATGCGGAGGAGCAGCGGTTCTACTCCGAGCCCCTCCCGGATGACTGAGCTTCTCACCCTATCTCTAAGGGAGAGCCCAGACACCCTGCGGAGGAAACCCATTTCGGCCGCTTGTATTCGCGATCTTGTTCTTTCGGTCACTACCCACAACTCGTGACCATAGGTGAGGATGGGAACGTAGATTGACCAGTAAGTAGAGGCACCGGTCATACAGAGACCGAACGGCCCCTATCAAGGGGTCCGGCACTCCATATTCCCGGAGCACCCCCCACAGGACTCCACGAGGGACACGGTCGAACGCTTTCTCCAAGTCCACAAAACACATGTAGACTGGTTGGGCGAACTCCCATGCACCCTCCAGGATCCTGCCGAGGGTATAGAGCTGGTCCACTGTTCCACGGCCAGGACGAAAGCCACACGGCATCTCCTGAATCTGAGGCTCGATTATCCGACGGATCCTCCTCTCCAATACCCCCGAATAGACCTTACCAGGGAGGCTGAGGAGTGTGATACCCCTATAGTTGGAACACACCCTCCGGTCCCCCTTTTTAAAGAGGGGGACCACCACCCCAATCTGCCAGTCCAGAGGCACTGTCCCCGATGTCCACGCGATACTGCAGAGGCGTGTCAGCCAAGACAGCCCTACAACATCCAGAGCCTTGAGAAACTCAGGACGGACCTCATCCACCCCCGGGGCCTTGCCACCGAGGAACTTTTTAACCACCTCGGCAACCTCAGCCCCAGAAATGGGAGGCCCCGTCTCCGAGCTCTCCGACTCTGCCTCTTCCGAGCACGTGTTGGTAGGATTGAGGAGTTCCTCGAAGTACTCCCCCCACCGACTCACAACATCCCTAGTTGAGGTCAGCAAAGCCCCGTCCGCACTGTAAACAGTGTTGACTGTGAGCCGCTTCCCCCCCCTGAGATGCCGGATGGTGGACCAGAATCTTTTCGAGGCCGTCCGGAAATCGTTCTCCATGGTCTCACCGAACTCCTCCCAGGCCCGAGTTTTTGCCTCAGCAACCGCCGAAGCCGTGGCCCGTCTGGCCCGTCGGTACCTATCAGCTTCTTCCAGGGTCCCACTGGCCAAAAAGGCCCGATAGGACTCCTTCTTCAGCTTGACGGCTTCCCTCACCACTGGTGTCCACCAGCAGGTTCGAGGGTTGCCGCCACGACAGGCACCGACCACCTTACGGCCACAACTCCGACCAGCTGCCTCGGCAATGGAGTCACGGAACATGGCCCATTCAATGTCCCCCACCTCAAATATGGTTGAAGCTCTGCCGGAGGTGGGAGTTAAAGCTCCTTCTGACGGGGGATTCTGACAAACGCTCCCAGCAGACCCTCACAATACGTTTGGGCCTGCCAGGTCTGATCGGCATCCTCCCCCACCAGCGGAGCCAACTCACCACCAGGTGGTGATCAGTTGACAGCTCCGCCCCTCTCTTCACCCGAGTGTCCAGGACATACGGCCGCAAGTCCGATGATACAACCACAAAGTCGATCATCGAACTGCGGCCAAGGGTGTCCTGGTGCCAAGTGCACATATGGACACCCTTATGCCTGAACATGGTGTTCGTTATGGACAGTCTATGACTGGCACAGAAGTCCAACAACATAACACCACTCTGATTCAGATCGGGGGGGCCGTTCCTCCCAATCACACCCCTCCAGGTCTCACTGTCATTGCCCACGTGAGCATTGAAGTCCCCCAGCAGAATGAGGGAGTCTCCGGTAGGAGCATTCTCCAGTGCCTCCCCCAGAGACTCCAAAAAGAGTAGGTACTCTGAACTGCTGTTTAGCGCATAGGCACAAACAACAGTCAGGACTCGTCCCCCCACCCAAGGCGGAGGGAGGCTACCCTCTCGTTCACTGGGGTAAACCCCAATGTACTGGCACACAGCCGGGGGGGCAATAAGTATGCCCACACCTGCTCTGCGCCTCTCACCACGGGCAACTCCAGAGTGGAAGAGAGTCCAACCCCTCTCAAGAGTACTGGTTCCAGATCCCAAGCCGTGCATCGAGGTGAGTCCGACTATATCTAACGGTCTGATGAAGTTTCAACAATAAACAACAAACTTTGTATTATGAGAAAGAACCAGACTCATTCTTTAGGAATCCGAAAATAAGCTCTATTTTACGAGTTATGCACGAATTCGGATTCTCCTATAAAACGAATTCCTTAACTCAAACCAAGTTAAGACTGCTTTGTCCTTCATATTTATTCATGTCTAATCAAGTTTCAATGATAAACAACGTTGTACTTTGTAGAATGAGAAAGAACTTCTTCAGCAATAAGCATCTCTCGACAAATGACGAAATACAGATTTTGCTATAAAATTAATTGCTATCAGCCTGACTTAAAACTATTTGTCTTCCTTATTTATCCACTTCAAATCAAGTTTCAACAATTAAAAAATTTTTGTAGTTTGAGAAAGAACAACTTAATCTTGAGCAATCAGTATAAAAAGAAGGTAAGCAAAGGTGCGAATGTCAAACCATACATGATCAAAACAGGGAGCGGAGGTGTTTGGCTGAGACAAGGTGTGAATGTCCACCCATAATTAATGAAAAGCGGGCAACAAGTAGGTTCGAATGCCCAACCATACATCATCAAAAGCAAGAGTGGATATGTTCAGCTACAAGAAGGTTTGAACGTCTGACCATAGTTTGTAAAAAGCGGGTAAGAAAAGGTTCGAATGCCCGAACATACACCATCAAAGGAGGGAGCGGAGGTGTTCCGCTGTAAGAAGGTGTGAATGTCCGACCATAGTTGGTAAAAAACGGGTAAGAAAAGGTTAAAATACCCGACTGTACACAATCAGTAGTGGGTGCGGAGTTGTTCGGCTACTAAAAGGTGTGAAAGTCCAACCATGGTTTGTAAAAAGCGGGTAAGAAAAGGTGCGAATGCCCGAAAATGTATGATCAAAAGAGGGAGCGGAGGTGTTCGGCTGCAAGAAGGTGTGAATGTACACCCATAATTACTGAAAAATGGGTAAGAAAAGGTGCGAATGCCCAACTATACATAATCAAAAGCAGGAGTGGATGTGTTCGGCTCCAAGAAGGGTTGAATGTCTGACCATAGTTTGTAAAAAGCAGGTAAGAAAAGGTTTGACTGCCCGAACATACACCATCAAAAGAGGGAGCGGAGGTGTTCCGCTGTAAGAAGGTGTGAATGTCCGACCATAGTTGGTAAAAAGCGGGTAAGAAAAGGTTAAAATACCCGACTGTACACAATCAATAGCGGGAGCGGAGTTGTTCGGCTACTAAAAGATGTGAAAGTCCGACTATGGTTTGTAAAAAGCGGGTAAGAAAAGGTGCTAATGCCCGACAATGTATGATCAAAAGAGGGAGTGGAGGTTTTCGGCTGTAAGAAGGTCTGAATGTACAAATATAATTTGTAAAAACCGGGTAAGAAAAGGCTTGAAAGCCCGACTATACACCATCATAAGCGGGAGAGGAGGTGTTCAGCTGTAAGAAGGTGTGAATTTCCACCCATAATTACTGAAAAATGGGTAAGAAAAGGTGCGAATGCCCAAACATACATCATCAAAAGCAGGAGTGGATGTGTTGGGCTACAAGAAGGTTTGAAAGTCCGACCATGGTTTGTAAAAAACGGGTAAGAAAAGGTGCGAATGCCCGACAATGTATATTCAAAAGAGGGAGCGGAGGTTTTTGGCTACAAGAAGGTTTGAATGTCCGACCATAGTTTGTAAAAAGCGGGTAAGAAAAGTTTCAAATGCCTGACAATACACCATCAAAAGCGTGAGCGGAGGTGTTCCGCTGTAAGACGGTGTGAATGTCCGACCATAGTTCGTAAAAAGCGGGTAAGAAAAGGTTAAAATACCCGACTGTACACAATCAATAGCGGGAGCGGAGTTGTTCGGCTACAAGAAGGTGTGAAAGTCCAACCATGGTTTGTAAAAAGCTGCTAAGAAAAGGTTCGAATGCCCGAATATATACCATCAAAAGCGGAAGCGGAGGTGTTCGGCTGCAAGAAGGTGTGAACGTCCGACCAAAGTTTGTAAAAAGCAGTTAAGAAAAGGTTCGAATATCCAACCAAACATAATCAAAAGCGGGAGCAGAGCTGTTCGACTGCAAGTAGGTGTGAATGTCCAGCCATAATTACTCACAAACGGGTAAAAAAAGGTAGTATTGCCAGACCATACATGATCAAAACAGGGAGCTGAGGTGGTTCAGCACCAAGGTGTGAATGTCTGACTATAGTTTGTAAAAAGCGGGTAAGCTGCGAATGACCAACTAAATATCAACAAAAGGTCTTCGGATGCAAGTGGGTGTGAATATCCCACCATACAAGTATGGTGGAGAGGAAGCTGTGAACAGCCGACCATAGTTTGCAAAAAGCGGGTGAGACAAGGTGCGAATGTCCAACCATACATGATCAAAACAGGGAGCGGAGGTGTTTGGCTGTGACAAGGTGTGAATGTCCACCCAAAATTAATGAAAAGCGGGCAAAAAGTAGGTTTGAATGCCCAAGCATACATCATCAAAAGAAGGAGTGGATGTGTTCGGCTACAAGAAGGTTTGAATGTCCGAGCATAGTTTGTAAAAAGCGGGTAAGAAAAGGTTCGAATGCCCAAACAAACACCATCAAAAGAGGGAGCGGAGGTGTTTGGCTGTGACAAGGTGTGAATGTCCACCCAAAATTAATGAAAAGCGGGCAAAAAGTAGGTTTGAATGCCCAAGCATACATCATCAAAAGAAGGAGTGGATGTGTTCGGCTACAAGAAGGTTTGAATGTCCGAGCATAGTTTGTAAAAAGCGGGTAAGAAAAGGTTCGAATGCCCAAACAAACACCATCAAAAGAGGGAGCGGAGGTGTTTGGCTGTGACAAGGTGTGAATGTCCACCCAAAATTAATGAAAAGCGGGCAAAAAGTAGGTTTGAATGCCCAAGCATACATCATCAAAAGAAGGAGTGGATGTGTTCGGCTACAAGAAGGTTTGAATGTCCGAGCATAGTTTGTAAAAAGCGGGTAAGAAAAGGTTCGAATGCCCAAACAAACACCATCAAAAGAGGGAGCGGAGGTGTTCCGCTGTAAGAAGGTGTGAATGTCCGACCATAGTTGGTAAAAAGTGGGTAAGAAAAGGTTAAAATACCCGACTGTACACAATCAATAGGGGGAGCGGAGTTGTTCGGCTACAAGAAGGTGTGAAAGTCCAACCATGGTTTGTAAAAAGCTGGTAAGAAAAGGTTCGAATGCCCGAATATATACCATCAAAAGCGGAAGCGGAGGTGTTCGGCTGCAAGAAGGTTTGAACGTCCGACCAAAGTTTGTAAAAAGCAGTTAAGAAAAGGTTCGAATATCCAACCAAACAAAATCAAAAGCGGGAGCAGAGCTGTTCGACTGCAAGTAGGTGTGAATGTCCAGCCATAATTACTCACAAACGGGTAAGAAAAGGTAGTATTGCCAGACCATACATGATCAAAACAGGGAGCTGAGGTGGTTCAGCACCAAGGTGTGAATGTCTGACTATAGTTTGTAAAAAGCGGGTACGATAAGGTGCGAATGCCTGACAATGTATAATCAAAAGAGGGAGCAGAGGTTTTCGGCTACAAGAAGGTTTGAACGTCTGACCATAGTTTGTAAAAAGCGGGTAAGAAAAGGTTCGAATGCCCGAACATACACTATCAAAGGAGGGAGCGGAGGTGTTCCGCTGTAAGAAGGTGTGAATGTCCGACCATAGTTGGTAAAAAACGGGTAAGAAAAGGTTAAAATACCCGACTGTACACAATCAGTAGCGGGTGCGGAGTTGTTCGGCTACTAAAAGGTGTGAAAGTCCGACCATGGTTTGTAAAAAGCGGGTAAGAAAAGGTGCGAATGCCCGAAAATGTATGATCAAAAGAGGGAGCGGAGGTGTTTGGCTGCAAGAAGGTGTGAATGTACACCCATAATTACTGAAAAATGGGTAAGAAAAGGTGCGAATGCCCAAATATACATAATCAAAAGCAGGAGTGGATGTGTTCGGCTCCAAGAAGGGTTGAATGTCTGACCATAGTTTGTAAAAAGCAGGTAAGAAAAGGTTTGACTGCCCGAACATACACCATCAAAAGAGGGAGCGGAGGTGTTCAGCTGTAAGAAGGTGTGAATGTCCGACCATAGTTGGTAAAAAGCGGGTAAGAAAAGGTTAAAATACCCGACTGTACACAATCAATAGCGGGAGCGGAGTTGTTCGGCTACTAAAAGATGTGAAAGTCCGACTATGGTTTGTAAAAAGCGGGTAAGAAAAGGTGCTAATGCCCGACAATGTATGATCAAAAGAGGGAGCAGAGGTGTTCGGCTGCAAGAAGGTCTGAATGTCCAACCATAATTTGTATAAACCGGGAAGGAAAGTTTCGAAAGCCCGACTATACACCATCAAAAGCGGGAGCAGAGTGATTCAGCTGCAAGAAGGTCTGAATGTCCATCAATAATTGCTTTAAAACATGAAAGAAAATTTTCGAATATCATCCGCACATGATCATAAGAAGGAGAGGAGGTGTTCAGCTGCAAGAAGGTGTGAATGTCCACCCATAATTCCTGAAAAATGGGTAAAAAAAGGTGCGAATGCCCAACCATACATTATCAAAAGCAGGTGTGAATGTCTGATCATAATTTGCAAAAAGCTGATGAGAAAGGGTGAGAATGCCCGACTATACACCATCAAATGCGGGAGCGGAGGTGTTCGGCTCTGAGTAGGTGTGAATGTCCGACCATAATTGCTGAAAAATGTGTTAGAAGAGGAAAGAATGCCGGACCATACATCATCAAAAGCGAGAGAGGTGGTGTTCGGCTGCAAAAAGGTGTAAATGTTCGACTAAAGTTTGTAAAAAGCGGGTAAGACATGGTGCGAATGCCTGACAAGGTATGATCAAAAGCAGGAGCGGAGGTGTTCAGCTGCAAGAAGGTCTAAATGTCCATCAATAATTGCTAGAAAACATGACAGAAAATTTTCGAAAATCAAACCACACATGATCATAAGTGGGAGAGGAGGTGTTCAGCTGCAAGAAGGTGTGAATGTCCACCCATTATTCCTGACAAATGGGTAAGAAAAGGTGCGAATGCCAAACCATACATTATCAAAAGCAGGTGTGAATGTCAGATCATAATTTGCAAAAAGCTGATGAGAAAGGGTGAGAATGTCCGACTGCACACCATCAAATGCGGGAGCGGAGTTGTTCGGCTGTGAGTAGGTGTGAATCTCCGACCGTAATTTCTGAAAAATGTGTTAGAAAAGGTAAGAATGCCGGTCCATACATCATCAAAAGCGAGAGAGGTGGTGTTCGGCTGCAAGTAGGTGTGAATGTCCAGCCATAATTACTCACAAACGGGTAAGAAAAGGTAGTATTGCCAGACCATACATGATCAAAACAGGGAGCGGAGGTGGTTCAGCTGCAAGAAGGTGTGAATGTCTCACTAAAGTTCAAATATATTAACAAAAGCGGGAGGAGAGGTCTTCGGATGAGAGTGGTTGAGAATTTCCAACCATAATCTATAAAATTCGGTGAAAAAAAGGTGTGATAGAACACTAAAAGGTGGAGCGGAAGTGTTCGGCTGCAAGAAGGTGTGAATGTCCGACTATATTTGGTGAAAAGCAGGTGAAGCAAGGTCTGAATGCCCAACCTTACATTATCAAAAGCGAGATCAGAGGTGTTTGGCTGCAAGAAGGCCATAGTTTGCCAAAAGCGGGTAAGCTGCGAATGACCAACTAAATATCAACAAAAGTGGGGGCGGAGGTCTTCGGATGCTACTGGGTGTGAACATCCCACCATACAAGTATGGTGGAGAGGAAGCTGTGAACAGCCGACCATAGTTTGCAAAAAGCGGGTGAGAAAAGGTGCGAATGTGCAACCATACATGATCAAAACAGGGAGCGGAGGTGTTTGGCTGTGACAAGGTGTGAATGTCCACCCAAAATTAATGAAAAGCGGGCAAAAAGTAGGTTTGAATGCCCAACCATACATCATCAAAAGCAGGAGTGGATATGTTCGGCTACAAGAAGGTTTGAACGTCTGACCATAGTTTGTAAAAAGCGGGTAAGAAAAGGTTCGAATGCCCAAACATACACCATCAAAAGAGGGAGCGGAGGTGTTCCGCTGTAAGAAGGTGTGAATGTCCGACCATAGTTGGTAAAAAGTGGGTAAGAAAAGGTTAAAATACCCGACTGTACACAATCAATAGGGGGAGCGTAGTTGTTCGGCTACAAGAAGTTGTGAAAGTCCAACCATGGTTTGTAAAAAGCGGGTAAGAAAAGGTGCGAATGCCCGAAAATGTATGATCAAAAGAGGGAGCGGAGGTGTTCGGCTGCAAGAAGGTGTGAATGTACACCCATAATTACTGAAAAATGGGTAAGAAAAGGTGCGAATGCCCAACTATACATAATCAAAAGCAGGAGTGGATGTGTTCGGCTCCAAGAAGGGTTGAATGTCTGACCATAGTTTGTAAAAAGCAGGTAAGAAAAGGTTTGACTGCCCGAACATACACCATCAAAAGAGGGAGTGGAGGTGTTCCGCTGTAAGAAGGTGTGAATGTCCGACCATAGTTGGTAAAAAGCGGGTAAGAAAAGGTTAAAATACCCGACTGTACACAATCAATAGCGGGAGCGGAGTTGTTCGGCTACAAGAAGGTGTGAAAGTCCAACCATCGTTTGTCAAAAGCTGCTAAGAAAAGGTTCGAATGCCCGAATATATACCATCAAAAGCGGAAGCGGAGGTGTTCGGCTGCAAGAAGGTGTGAACGTCCGACCAAAGTTGGCAAAAAGCAGTAAAGAAAAGGTTCGAATATCCAAACATAATTAAAAGCGAGAGAGATTGTGTTCAGCTGCAAGTAGGTGTGAATATCCAGCCATAATTACTCACAAACGGGTAAGAAAATGTAGTATTGCCAGACCATACATGATCAAAACAGGGAGCGGAGGTGGTTTAGCTGCAAAAAGGGGTGAATGTCCAACTAAAGTTCAAATATATTAACAAAAGCGGGAGGAGAGGTCTTCGGATTAGAGTGGTTGAAATTTCCAACCATAATCTATAAAATGCGGTGAAAAAAAAAAGGTGTGAAGGAATGAATTTTATAGCAAAATCCGAAATCATGCATAACTCCGCAAAAGGAACGTATTGCTCAACCTAAGGGATGCTTCTTTCTCATTCAGGGTAATATGAGGAACTTTATGCTTGATACATTTTAGACACGGATAACTATGAAGGACAAAGCAATTTTAACTTGGTTTGAGCAAAGCAATTCATTTTATAGGAAAATCCGAAATCGTGCAGGACTCATGAAAGTAAGCTTATTCTCGGATTCCTGATCCTCCAGTGTTGCTCTTTCCTATACTGCAAAATACAGCCTTGTTCTTTGTTGAAATCGATATAGACATTGATAAATATGAAGGACAAAGCAGTTTCCACTTTGTTTGAGTGAAGGAAATAATTTTATAGCAAAATCCCAAATCAAGCAGAACGTATGAAAATAAGCGTGTTTTCGGATTCCTGATCCTTCAGTGTTGCTATTTCTTCTACTGCAAAATACAATGTTGTTCTTTGTTGAAGTCAATCTAGACATTGATAAATATGAAGGACAAAGCAGTTTTAACATAGTTTGAGTAAAGGAATTCATTTTATACATAAAATCCCAAATCATGCAGAACGTATGAAAATAAGCTTATTCTCGGATTCCTGATCCTTCAGTGTTGCTATTTCTTCTACTGCAAAATACAATGTTGTTCTTTGTTGAAGTCAATCTAGATATTGATAAATATGAAGGACAAAGCAGTTTTAACATAGTTTGAGTAAAGGAATTCATTTTATACATAAAATCCCAAATCATGCAGAACGTATGAAAATAAGCTTATTCTCGGATTCCTGTTCCTTCAAGTGTTGCTCTTTCTACTACTGCAAAATACAATGTTGTTCTTTGTTGAAGTAAATCTAGACATTGATAAATATGGACAAAGCAGTTTTCACTTGGTTTGAGTGAAGGAATTCATTTTATACATAAAATCCCAAATCATTCAAAACGTATGAAAAGAAGCTTATTCTCGGATTCCTGATCCTTCAGTGTTGCTTTTTCTTCTACTGCAAAATACAATGTTGTTCTTTGTTGAGGTCGATCTAGACATTGATAAATATGAAGGACAAAGCAGTTTTAACTTGGTTTGAGTGAAGGAATTAATTTTATACATAAAATCCCAAATCATGCAGAACGTATGAAAATAAGCTTATTCTCGGATTACTGATCCTTCAGTGATGCTCTTTCTTCTACTGCAAAATCCAGTGTTGTTCTTTGTTGAAGTCAATCTAGACATTGATAAATATGAAGGACAAAGCAGTTTTCACTTGGTTTGAGTGAAGGATTTGCAGCTGAAGACCTCCCGCTCCCGCTTTTGATTGTGTATAGTCGGGCTTTCGAGCCTTTTCTTACCCGGTTTTTAGAAATTATGGTTAGACAATCAGACCTTGCAGCCGAAGACCTCCACTCCCTCTTTTGATCATACATTGTCGGGCATTCGCACCTTGTCTTACCCGCTTTTTACAAACTATAGTCAGACATTCACATCTTGCAGCTGAACCACCTCAGCTCCCTGTTTTGATCATGTATGGTCTGGCAATACTACCTTTTCTTACCCGTTTGTGAGTAACTATGGCTGGACATTCACACCTACTTGCAGTCGAACAGCTCTGCTCTCGCTTTTGATGGTATATATTCGGGCATTCGAACCTTTTCTTAACTGCTTTTTGCAAACTTTGGTCGGACGTTCACACCTTCTTGCAGCCGAACACCTCCGCTTCCGCTTTTGATGGTATATATTTGGGCATTCGAACCTTTTCTTAGCAGCTTTTTACAAACCATGGTTGAACTTTCACACCTTCTTGTAGCCGAACACCTCCGCTCCCGCTTTTGATGGTGTATAGTCAGGCATTTGAACCTTTTCTTTCCCGCTTTTTACAAACTATGGTCGGACATTCAAACCTTCTTGTAGCCGAAAACCTCCGCTCCCTCTTTTGATCATACATTGTCGGGCATTCGCACCTTTTCTTACCCGTTTTTTACAAACCATGGTCGGACTGTCACACATTCTTGTAGCCAAACACATCCGCTCCCGCTATTGATTGTGTACAGTCGGGTATTTTAACCTTTTCTTACCCGTTTTTTACCAACTATGGTCGGACATTCACACCTTCTTACAGCGGAACACCTCCGCTCCCTCTTTTGATGTTGTATGTTTGGGCATTCGAACCTTTTCTTACCCGCTTTTTACAAACTATGCTCGGACATTCAAACCTTCTTGTTGCCCGCTTTTCATTAATTTTTGTGGACATTCACATCCACTCCTGCTTTTGATGATGTATGGTTGGGCATTCAAACCTACTTGTTGCCCGCTTTTCATTAATTTTTGTGGACATTCACACCTTGTCACAGCCAAACACCTCCGCTCCCTGTTTTGATCATGTATGGTTGGACATTCGCTCCTTTTCTCACCCGTTTTTTGCCAACTATGGTCGGCTGTTCACAGCTTCCTCTCCACCATACTTGGTGGGATATTCACACCCACTTGCATCCGAAGACCTTTTGTTGATATTTAGTCGGTCATTCGCAGCTTACCCGCTTTTGGCAAACTATGGCCTTCATGCAGCCAAACACCTCTGATCTCGCTTTTGATGATGTAAGGTTGGGCATTCAGACCTTGCTTCACCTGCTTTTCACCAAATATAGTCGGACATTCACACCTTCTTGCAGCCGAACACTTCCGCTCCACCTTTTAGTGTTCTATCACACCTTTTTTTTCACCGCATTTTATAGAGTATGGTTGGAAATTCTCAACCACTCTCATCCGAAGACCTCTCCTCCCGCTTTTGTTAATATATTTGAACTTTAGTCGGACATTCACACCTTCTTGCAGCTGAACCACCTCCGCTCCCTGTTTTGATCATGTATGGTCTGGCAATACTACCTTTTCTTACCCGTTTGTTAGTAATTATGGCTGGACAATCACACCTACTTGCAGCCGAACACCACCTCTCCCGCTTTTGATGATGTATGGACGGGCATTCTTACCTTTTCTAACACATTTTTCAGCAATTATTGTCGGAGATTCACACTTACTCACAGCCGAACAACTCCGCTCCCGCATTTGATGGTGTATAGTCGGGCATTCTCACCCTTTCTCATCAGCTTTTTGCAAATTATGATCTGACATTCACACCTGCTTTTGATAATGTATGGTTTGGCATTCGCACCTTTTCTTACCCATTTTTCAGTAATTATGGGTGGACATTCACACCTTCTTGCAGCTGAACACCTCCTCTCCCGCTATTGATTGTGTACAGTCGGGTATTTTAACCTTTTCTTACCCGCTTTTTACCAAATATGGTCGGACATTCACACCGTCTTACAGCGGAACACCTCTGCTCCCGCTTTTGATGGTGTATAGTCAGGCATTTGAACCTTTTCTTACCCGCTTTTTACAAACTATGGTCGGACATTCAAACCTTCTTGTAGCCGAAAACCTCCGCTCCCTCTTTTGATTATACATTGTTGGGCATTCGCACCTTATTTACAAACTATAGTCAGACATTCACACCTTGCAGCTGAGCCACCTCAGCTCCCTGTTTTGATAGTGTATGTTCGGGCATTCGAACCTATTCTTACCCCCTTTTTACAAACTATGCTCGGAGATTCACACCTACTCACAGCCGAACAACTCCGCTCCCGCATTTGATAATGTCTTGTCCGGCATTCTAGTCTCTTCTAACACATTTTTCAGCAATTATGGTTGGACATTCACACCTACTCACAGCCGAACACTTCCGCTCCCACATTTGATGGTGTATAGCCGGGCATTTTCACCCTTTCTCATCAGCTTTTTGCAAATTATGATCTGACATTCACACCTACTTGCAGTCGAACAGCTCTGCTCCCGCTTTTGATTATGTTTGGTTGGATATTCGAACCTTTTCTTAACTGCTTTTTACAAACTTTGGTCGGACGTTCACACCTTCTTGCAGCCGAACACATCCACTTCCACTTTTGATGGTATATATTCGGGCATTCGAACCTTTTCTTACCCGCTTTTTACAAACCGTGGTCGGACTTTCACACCTTCTTGTAGCCAAACAACTCCGCTCCCGCTATTGATTGTGTACAGTCGGGTATTTTAACCTTTTCTTACCCGCTTTTTACCAACTATGGTCGGACATTTACACCTTCTTACAGCGGAACACCTCCGCTCCCTCTTTTGATGGTCTATGTTCGGGCATTCGAACCTTTTCTTACCCGCTTTTTACAAACTATGGTCGGACATTCAAACTTTCTTGTAGCCGAACACATCCACTCCTGCTTTTGATGATGTATGGTTGGGCATTTTCACCTTTTCTTACCCATTTTTCAGTAATTATGGGTGGACATTCACACCTTCTTGCAGCTGAACAACTCCTCTCCCGCTTATGATCATGTGCGGTTTGATATTTGAAAATTTTCTTTCATGTTTTAAAGCAATTATTGATGGACATTCAAATCTTCTTGTAGCCGAACACATCCACTCCTGCTTTTGATGATGTATGGTAAGCTTTTCTTACCCGCTTTTTACAAACTATGGTCGGACATTCAAACCTTCTTGTAGCCAAAACCCTCCGCTCCCTCTTTTGATCATACATTGTTGGGCATTCGCACCTTATCTTACCCGCTTTTTACAAACTATAGTCAGACATTCATACCTTGCAGCTGAACCACCTCCGCTCCCTGTTTTGATCATGTATGGTCTGGCAATACTACCTTTTCTTACCCGTTTGTGAGTAATTAATCCCAAAATATTGAGCATAAAATAAGTCTTTATGCTGATGATGTATTACTTTTCCTTCAGAACTCACAGACGTCTCTCAGTCACACGATCACACTCATAAATAAATTCTCAGCACTTTCTGACTACTATATCAACTGGTCTAAGACCACAGTTCTGCCCATTAACTGTAGGGTCCATAATATACCTGCGATCACTTTACAGTCAGGAAATATTAGATATTTAGGCATAAACATTTCCTCCAGGCTCTCAGAGGTAACAAAGCTAAATTATGTGCAATTATTAAAGACAGTAGAGGACGATCTCTCGTTGGAAGTCCTTACCTATATCACTTATGGGGAGAGTTACATCCATTAAAATGATGATACTACCAAAAGTTAACTATTTGTTCTCAATGATCCCCATAAAACCATCTGCTACTTGGTTTAAGTCACTAGATTCATGCATCTCCAAATTTCTGTGGAAAAACAAACCACCACGTATTAGTTTAAAAACCCTACAGAAGACCAAGGACAGTGGTGGATTAGATTTACCTCATTTTCAGCACTATTCCTTAGACAATAGGTTACAATATATATCAAAATGGTTTAAACCTTGTTGTTGTCACAGTTCCCAGAGACGTTGTAATCGTTGAGGATTCTATATTCACCCCCTCATTAGAGGCACGTAATGCAGATTGATGACACTGAATCTTCTTCTCTGTTCATTGCTGGCATCATTCCCAGCATCGTAAGTGTTCGTGGCATTGTTAGCCTCTTCTTCTGGATCTTGATATCGAGAATCCTTTTGTATTTCTGGTTTGTCAGTCCTCTGTCTTCGTTCACCGGAGTCTTTGTCTTTTTGTCCTTGAGTTTGGTGATTTTTTCTTCTTTTGATGCCTTGACACAATGTGACAGGTGATACCACGTGGGAGATCCTGTAACTTGGATTGCTGTCCCTGTGCTGCGAAATGGCTGTGCTGCTCAAATGGTCTCTCCTTCATCATGGTTACATGCTGCCATTCCGACATCTCGCCATTCCGACATGGGTCTCCAATTGTCGGAATGGCGACACTTAATTTTTTATCAAACGTCCCACCATTCCGACACTTTTTTCCTCCTATGGTCGGAATGGCGGTATGTTTTTTGTTTTTTTTAACATACCGCCATTCCGACAGTTCCTTTTAATAGCCTATTTTTTACCCAAAACATTTTGCACTAATGATATGCCGGCGCAAATACGCCCTAAAGTTTGGCGCACGAGCTTTGCACATGCAGAGGCCACAGCCTCGCAAACAAACTTTAATAATCTATTATCAAAATCCCCTGAATTTCAAATATAAAAATACAGATATTAATATAACTCTGGCGAGACTGAAACTGATTAAGCAGAAATACAGTGTCAGTGAGCTGTCACAGCAGCCAGCTGGAGCGGAGCTCTCCACAGAGCCCATGCGTCTTTTGCACGCTGTCATCATATGCAAAAGTAATAATTGCAATTACAGATATCACGGCTACTGCACAGGACACAGTTGCGAGCACTCTGCCTTGCCTTGCCAATAGAAGAAGATAGAAATGACAGCATAGAACGTATAAAACACAACAAAATGCAGTAAAAACGTTTATTCATGTTATTCACGTGATTTATGAGTACTCACTCCAATTTTGGGAAGCGCGGATGGGTTTTGCGCATTTGGCACAAACACACAGCCGCAACGGTTGTAGCTTTATACAGCCTGTTGATATCTTAAGGACCTAACTGGTCACACCTGGGACTAAATGTCATGTAGAGATTGTTTTTACATGACATTACAGCTGAACATATAGCTTTCATCCACAAACCAACGTGGGAGAGCCCGAAGACGCATGTGCCAGACGCACATAGGCATGCGTAAAACCAATTTTGACCACTTCATACTGTTTATTTGCTTTCTTTTAGTTAACTTTCGTTTCTTTTGGATTCTTGTGCGTGTTATGGAGCCGTTTTGGTCCATGTTTGTAAGCCTTTTTTTCCTGGATTAAATTTTCGGAAGTTGAAACAAGTGGCATTGGAGTGTGTGATTGAAAACCACCGCGGACTGCTTCTCCTCCTCCAGTTGCCGAGACTTTGTGTTTTTAATAACGCTTGTCTATAAACATGTTAAACATATAAATTGCATGAACAGAAAGAAGGGACTCACCTGTTGAGTAACACACATTTCCTTATACGGAAAGCCTTGTCGGAATGGTGGGACATTTGAACGTCAGAATAGCGGGATGTCGCAATGGTGGGATGTCGGAATGGTGGGACGTTTGCATGTCGGAATGGTGGTATGTCGGAATGGTGGTATGTCGGAATGGTGGGATGTCGGAATAGCGGGATGTCGGAATGGCGGGATTTCGGAATGGGTGTTGCCACCCCCTTCATCATATACACAGTTATTTATACATCACCTTCCACCATGAAGCGTTGTCCCTTTTTGTTTCTCTCTTTGTTCTTAAAATGCTGTTATGCATGTCTAAACCAATCCATTAAATTAGATCATTTTGGCAGTAAAGCGATCTACAATGTGCTTGGTCGCAAAGCTGCTCATCTGTGGTAAACAGCTCTTCAGAAAGGCATTCTTCAATTGATTTCACTAATTCTATGGAATAATTTTGTGATTTCCTACAAAACTACACTTCTTCTCCCATCTGTCTGAGTATTTAATATTGTCTGGGTCCCGTTAAAACATGTATTTTTCCCATCTAATTCCTTGTTTGCTTTAAAACAAGTATTCCCCATTTTCTATCCCTTCAGTAGCCAACCAGTTTGTATGGAGTACACTGGAGCAACTTGACTGATCAGTAAAACACTGCTTTTGTTGTCACCGCAAGGCTTCCCCCGTCGGTTGTTTCACCGAGACACTACTGAGTAACTATAACTCAACACAGTTTATACACATAACATTCATATACATACTAACAAACAAACAAACAATTATTTATCGCAATTTTCTCATCTCTGTTTGAACGTACACCCAGGTAAATATTCCTGTAGTCTTCTCATACCGACTATGGACCCATTCATTGTTTAACTTCACTGTTTTGCAAATCCTAATTGAATATTACACATTGACATTGAACTTTACTTGATAAGCAGGTCTTCATTGCATTCAGCAGCCTATATGTGAGCATCTATGTGTAAGCTGTTCTTCTTTGCATTTATCAGCAGCAAGCAATTCTTCATTGCACATGCATATGAAAATAGTAAAACAATTCCAATGCGTTAGCGAAACCTTCTATATCAGGAGTGTCCATCATGATGCTGGGAATAGAACCTCTTTCCCAGAATAGTTCAACCTTCATTACTCAACTGATCATAACTCCGCAATGAGCACATTTCAAAGTATCATTCCTCTACATATATTCAAAAATCTATGTGTAAATGTTTAATATTTCTTATATTTGTTGATGTCATTCTGTGTGCATGTGGCCTAAACCCAATCTCTGTGTGGCAATTTTAATTTAAACAAGTTGAACTCTGCCTCTGATCATTTAAAAAAGGTGTGTACCAATATCAACCTTTCTCAGGTAATTACTGATCCTACAAAACCAAAGAGATCCTTCAAGGTTGTCCCTGATTGGCTCAATCTTAACAAATCAAAGGTAGAAAATCCGCAGTATCTGAACTTGGTGTTAGTTATCACTGCTCAATAGCCTGTATCAGAATTGCAAAAATGAAAACATTAGGTCCACGCTTGGTATCCAGATCCTGAAACATTTCCATGAGCAGGCTTTTTTTTAACTGATCTGTTGAATAGTTATATGACACTGTTAAAATCCCAGATGAAGATCTAGCACTTGACCATTTTTGTAAATCTTCTAATTCCATAGTTGATAAACACGCCCCTTTTAAAAAGTATAGAACTTAGAACAGGTCTATCCCTGGCTTTCGGCAGAACTGTCTTCTTTACTTTTTTTTCCCCTTGTCCTGTTCAGCATTATGTCAGAAGAATTGTAGTCTGAATACCTATGATGCCAAACAGATTTGTTTTGCCAAGGGAAGTTTTATAAATGTAAAGCTCCCCTTGATGCCCATTTATTTATTTCTTTTTACAATATATGACATGAACTGAACTGAACCGGACCGGGGGACAAGGAAAGAAGAAGAGGAAAGAAGAGGAAACAGAAAAAAAATAGAAACAAAAACCAGACAACCAGCTGCTACACCTGTAAAAAACAAAACAGACAACAATCCATGGCCTATGAGGGGAATCCAGCCTTAGCGCCAAGAGGAGCACCTGAAAGCAGACAAGCAGAGAAAAAACAAACACACAAACAAACAAAAACAAGCACAAGAAGCGGCAATCGCATACAACACAGCTGTGGATATAGATGACCTGAGACGACATGATAACACATCAACTGCTTAGTGACCATGCTACTGGACTAATGAATGTGTGTGTGTGTGTGTGTGTGTGAGAACATGCAACACCCATGGCACAGGACCTACATGATAACCGTGCTTAGTTATGAGTGTATAAGCGTACAGGGCCACAATCCACAGCCCCCCAAACAATCAGAAGCAGGCAGAGAGGGCCACAAGACCCAGGCCACCAGCAGCCCCCACAGAGCACAGAACCCAGGTAGCCCACCGCAGGGGCAACCACGCATCCACCCAGAAGACTGCAGAGGAAGCCCCCGGAAAGAGCCCCCATAAGCATAGGGCAGAGGCACTCCGGGAACCAGGGGCAACAGCCCACCGACCCCGCCAGGCCCCAGCCGCCCAGACATGGGCCGTGCACTGGACCTGGGCCCCAGGAGCCCGAGCGCCCCCAAACCCCCCGGCAGAGGCCCCACCCAATACCCAGGAGGGCCAAGCGCCCCAGACAGCCACAAAGTGGGTCAGCGCCTGCCCCAGCGCCCCTGGCCAAGTGCCCTGGGAGTCAAGACGTGCCCACAGGTGGGTGAAGTCGCGAGCAGTGGGGAGAGGCAACGCTGATGCCCCATCGGGAGAAACACAGGCAGGCCAGGCGACAGCAAGTCCCAGATCCAGGCCCAATCATTACCACACACACTTTCACGTCCCATACATCCACACATCCTACCTCCCTCGACTCTGCTGGGGTGTAGTGCAGCGGGCACACCAGGAGGCCAGCAACCCCCCAGCCACCACAGATCCCGAACCAGCAGAACAATTAATTAATCCTCCTGGCCCCTCCTGCCCCGAGCAGACACCAGGAAGCAGGGGTGTGCGAAGAAGACCCCTCCCCTCACCCTTCTGGCTCTTCAATATTTTCTAATAGTGAGCAATTAAAATTGAGGGGCAGCCAAACTTGTAGAACTGGGAGCGCGGCACTCTGGGCAGCCTACATACCCAAAGAGCCCCGCCCACCAGATGCCACTCAGTGTAACCACCCCCCAAGACCTAATGTGTGTGTGTGAGTGTGTTTGATAAGTACTAATGTCTAAGGTGTAATTAAAACAGGGGCAGGGAACTGCAGAGTGCAACCAAAGGGGACCACCTACGTGGCCCCATCCACTACACCCCACCGAACACACACGCCCCCAAAACCCTTCATGTGTGAGTGTGTGCTGTGTACAGGAGCCAGAAGGAAGAGGGGTATGGGGATATATACCGGGGGAGCTACTCTCCCCCAGAGAGGGCAGCCAGGGACTGGCTGCAATAGGCATCCCCGCTACCTGGGAGCCAGCAATGGGCAGGAGGGCCTGATGTCCACCAGGCTCGGGGCCTGCAGCGACCATATTCCGGGAGCTACTGTACCCCCAGAAGGTATCCATCCCGCCCCACCCCACTCAACCCAACCCCACCCCGGAGGACCTCTACAAAAAACAAACAAACAAACCACCCGGTCACACCAGTCGCAGCAGCCCGGGCCTGAGACCCACCATCACCCAGCAACCCACCACCACCACTATGTGATAAAACTAATCAGAGGGGACCAGAGAGAATGAAATTCAGCCAATTGATGTTTTGAGGAGGCAGACATTGTTTCCATGCTAATATAATCTAAAAGAAAATTTCTAAACTGGTTAATACACAGATTGTTCTTCGCTTTCCAGTTCATGAGAATAGTTTTCTTTGCGATACATAACACTGTGACAACCATGTGTGCTGAGTTAATTTCCATGTTGATGTTGTCTAAGTCACCCAGTATGCACAGTGTGGGGCATGCAGGGATGCTACACTTTAGCCATGTTGATAGGTCCTCACAGACTTCAAGCCAGAACTTCTGGACAGGCGCAGAAAACCACAAAGCGTGTACATAATCATCAGGTGTGTTATCTGTGCAACGTGAGCAGATGTTTGAGTGTGTTAGACCCATCCTGAACATCCTTTGTCCTGTATAGTGTGTTCTATGAAGGATTTTGTATTGTATGAGCTGTAAATTAGGATTTCGAGTCTTTATGAAGGTGTTCAAACATATTTGTGGTTAGAAGCTATGACCAGAACTGATGGATAAATCTGCCTCCCATTTTGAGGATGGAAGAGACATTGTGTCATCTATCTTAGACAATAATTTATATATTTTTGATAGTAGTTTTGGGGTACAGATGCTTAGAAATTCTGCTACCCTAGTCGGGGGTTGTAAGTCTGGTTGGTGGAGGATATATCCATCCATCCATCCATCATCTGCCGCTTATCCGGGGGTCGGGTCGCGGGGGCAGCAGCTTGAGCAGAGAAACCCAGACGTCTCTGTCCCCGGCCACTTCCTCCAGCTCTTCCGGGGGGACCCCGAGGCGTTCCCAGGCCAGCCGAGAGACATAGTCTCTCCAACGTGTCCTGGGTCTCCCCCGGGGTCTCCTCCCAGTGGGACGTGCCCGGAACACCTCCCCAGGGAGGCGCCCAGGGGGCATCCTAACCAGATGCCCGAGCCACCTCATCTGACTCCTCTCAATGCGGAGGAGCAGCGGTTCTACTCCGAGCCCCTCCCGGATGACTGAGCTTCTCACCCTATCTCTAAGGGAGAGCCCAGACACCCTGCGGAGGAAACCCATTTCGGCCGCTTGTATTCGCGATCTTGTTCTTTCGGTCACTACCCACAACTCGTGACCATAGGTGAGGATGGGAACGTAGATTGACCAGTAAGTAGAGGCACCGGTCATACAGAGACCGAACGGCCCCTATCAAGGGGTCCGGCACTCCATATTCCCGGAGCACCCCCCACAGGACTCCACGAGGGACACGGTCGAACGCTTTCTCCAAGTCCACAAAACACATGTAGACTGGTTGGGCGAACTCCCATGCATCCTCCAGGATCCTGCCGAGGGTATAGAGCTGGTCCACTGTTCCACGGCCAGGACGAAAGCCACACTGCATCTCCTGAATCCGAGGCTCGATTATCCGACGGATCCTCCTCTCCAATACCCCCGAATAGACCTTACCAGGGAGGCTGAGGAGTGTGATACCCCTATAGTTGGAACACACCCTCCGGTCCCCCTTTTTAAAGAGGGGGACCACCACCCCAATCTGCCAGTCCAGAGGCACTGTCCCCGATGTCCACGCGATACTGCAGAGGCGTGTCAGCCAAGACAGCCCTACAACATCCAGAGCCTTGAGAAACTCAGGACGGACCTCATCCACCCCCGGGGCCTTGCCACCGAGGAACTTTTTAACCACCTCGGCAACCTCAGCCCCAGAAATGGGAGGCCCCGTCTCCGAGCTCTCCGACTCTGCCTCTTCCGAGCACGTGTTGGTAGGATAGAGGAGTTCCTCGAAGTACTCCCCCCACCGACTCACAACATCCCTAGTTGAGGTCAGCAAAGCCCCGTCCGCACTGTAAACAGTGTTGACTGTGAGCCGCTTCCCCCCCCTGAGATGCCGGATGGTGGACCAGAATCTTTTCGAGGCCGTCCGGAAATCGTTCTCCATGGTCTCACCGAACTCCTCCCAGGCCCGAGTTTTTGCCTCAGCAACCGCCGAAGCCGTGGCCCGTCTGGCCCGTTGGTACCTATCAGCTTCTTCCAGGGTCCCACTGGCCAAAAAGGCCCGATAGGACTCCTTCTTCAGCTTGACGGCTTCCCTCACCACTGGTGTCCACCAGCAGGTTCGAGGGTTGCCGCCACGACAGGCACCGACCACCTTACGGCCACAACTCCGACCAGCTGCCTCGGCAATGGAGTCACGGAACATGGCCCATTCAATGTCCCCCACCTCAAATATGGTTGAAGCTCTGCCGGAGGTGGGAGTTAAAGCTCCTTCTGACGGGGGATTCTGACAAACGCTCCCAGCAGACCCTCACAATACGTTTGGGCCTGCCAGGTCTGATCGGCATCCTCCCCCACCAGCGGAGCCAACTCACCACCAGGTGGTGATCAGTTGACAGCTCCGCCCCTCTCTTCACCCGAGTGTCCAGGACATACGGCCGCAAGTCCGATGATACAACCACAAAGTCGATCATCGAACTGCGGCCAAGGGTGTCCTGGTGCCAAGTGCACATATGGACACCCTTATGCCTGAACATGGTGTTCGTTATGGACAGTCTATGACTGGCACAGAAGTCCAACAACATAACACCACTCTGATTCAGATCGGGGGGGCCGTTCCTCCCAATCACACCCCTCCAGGTCTCACTGTCATTGCCCACGTGAGCATTGAAGTCCCCCAGCAGAATGAGGGAGTCTCCGGTAGGAGCATTCTCCAGTGCCTCCCCCAGAGACTCCAAAAAGAGTAGGTACTCTGAACTGCTGTTTGGCGCATAGGCACAAACAACAGTCAGGACTCGTCCCCCCACCCAAGGCGGAGGGAGGCTACCCTCTCGTTCACTGGGGTAAACCCCAATGTACTGGCACACAGCCGGGGGGGCAATAAGTATGCCCACACCTGCTCTGCGCCTCTCACCACGGGCAACTCCAGAGTGGAAGAGAGTCCAACCCCTCTCAAGAGTACTGGTTCCAGATCCCAAGCCGTGCATCGAGGTGAGTCCGACTATATCTAACGGTCTGATGAAGTTTCAACAATAAACAACAAACTTTGTATTATGAGAAAGAACCAGACTCATTCTTTAGGAATCCGAAAATAAGCTCTATTTTACGAGTTATGCACGAATTCGGATTCTCCTATAAAACGAATTCCTTAACTCAAACCAAGTTAAGACTGCTTTGTCCTTCATATTTATTCATGTCTAATCAAGTTTCAATGATAAACAACGTTGTACTTTGTAGAATGAGAAAGAACTTCTTCAGCAATAAGCATCTCTCGACAAATGACGAAATACAGATTTTGCTATAAAATTAATTGCTATCAGCCTGACTTAAAACTGTTTGTCTTCCTTATTTATCCACTTCAAATCAAGTTTCAACAATTAAAAAATTTTTGTAGTTTGAGAAAGAACAACTTAATCTTGAGCAATCAGTATAAAAAGAAGGTAAGCAAAGGTGCGAATGTCAAACCATACATGATCAAAACAGGGAGCGGAGGTGTTTGGCTGAGACAAGGTGTGAATGTCCACCCATAATTAATGAAAAGCGGGCAACAAGTAGGTTCGAATGCCCAACCATACATCATCAAAAGCAAGAGTGGATATGTTCAGCTACAAGAAGGTTTGAACGTCTGACCATAGTTTGTAAAAAGCGGGTAAGAAAAGGTTCGAATGCCCGAACATACACCATCAAAGGAGGGAGCGGAGGTGTTCCGCTGTAAGAAGGTGTGAATGTCCGACCATAGTTGGTAAAAAACGGGTAAGAAAAGGTTCAAATACCCGACTGTACACAATCAGTAGTGGGTGCGGAGTTGTTCGGCTACTAAAAGGTGTGAAAGTCCAACCATGGTTTGTAAAAAGCGGGTAAGAAAAGGTGCGAATGCCCGAAAATGTATGATCAAAAGAGGGAGCGGAGGTGTTCGGCTGCAAGAAGGTGTGAATGTACACCCATAATTACTGAAAAATGGGTAAGAAAAGGTGCGAATGCCCAACTATACATAACCAAAAGCAGGAGTGGATGTGTTCGGCTCCAAGAAGGGTTGAATGTCTGACCATAGTTTGTAAAAAGCAGGTAAGAAAAGGTTTGACTGCCCGAACATACACCATCAAAAGAGGGAGCGGAGGTGTTCCGCTGTAAGAAGGTGTGAATGTCCGACCATAGTTGGTAAAAAGCGGGTAAGAAAAGGTTAAAATACCCGACTGTACACAATCAATAGCGGGAGCGGAGTTGTTCGGCTACTAAAAGATGTGAAAGTCCGACTATGGTTTGTAAAAAGCGGGTAAGAAAAGGTGCTAATGCCCGACAATGTATGATCAAAAGAGGGAGTGGAGGTTTTCGGCTGTAAGAAGGTCTGAATGTCCAACTATAATTTGTAAAAACCGGGTAAGAAAAGGCTTGAAAGCCCGACTATACACCATCATAAGCGGGAGAGGAGGTGTTCAGCTGTAAGAAGGTGTGAATGTCCACCCATAATTACTGAAAAATGGGTAGGAAAAGGTGCGAATGCCCAAACATACATCATCAAAAGCAGGAGTGGATGTGTTGGGCTACAAGAAGGTTTGAAAGTCCGACCATGGTTTGTAAAAAACGGGTAAGAAAAGGTGCGAATGCCCGACAATGTATATTCAAAAGAGGGAGCGGAGGTTTTTGGCTACAAGAAGGTTTGAATGTCCGACCATAGTTTGTAAAAAGCGGGTAAGAAAAGGTTCAAATGCCTGACAATACACCATCAAAAGCGTGAGCGGAGGTGTTCCGCTGTAAGACGGTGTGAATGTCCGACCATAGTTGGTAAAAAACGGGTAAGAAAAGGTTAAAATACCCGACTGTACACAATATATAGCGGGAGCGGAGTTGTTCGGCTACAAGAAGGTGTGAAAGTCCAACCATGGTTTGTAAAACGCTGCTAAGAAAAGGTTCGAATGCCCGAATATATACCATCAAAAGCGGAAGCGGAGGTGTTCGGCTGCAAGAAGGTGTGAACGTCCGACCAAAGTTTGTAAAAAGCAGTTAAGAAAAGGTTCGAATATCCAACCAAACATAATCAAAAGCGGGAGCAGAGCTGTTCGACTGCAAGTAGGTGTGAATGTCCAGCCATAATTACTCACAAACGGGTAAAAAAAGGTAGTATTGCCAGACCATACATGATCAAAACAGGGAGCTGAGGTGGTTCAGCACCAAGGTGTGAATGTCTGACTATAGTTTGTAAAAAGCGGGTAAGCTGCGAATGACCGACTAAATATCAACAAAAGGTCTTCGGATGCAAGTGGGTGTGAATATCCCACCATACAAGTATGGTGGAGAGGAAGCTGTGAACAGCCGACCATAGTTTGCAAAAAGCGGGTGAGACAAGGTGCGAATGTCCAACCATACATGATCAAAACAGGGAGCGGAGGTGTTTGGCTGTGACAAGGTGTGAATGTCCACCCAAAATTAATGAAAAGCGGGCAAAAAGTAGGTTTGAATGCCCAAGCATACATCATCAAAAGAAGGAGTGGATGTGTTCGGCTACAAGAAGGTTTGAATGTCCGAGCATAGTTTGTAAAAAGCGGGTAAGAAAAGGTTCGAATGCCCAAACAAACACCATCAAAAGAGGGAGCGGAGGTGTTTGGCTGTGACAAGGTGTGAATGTCCACCCAAAATTAATGAAAAGCGGGCAAAAAGTAGGTTTGAATGCCCAAGCATACATCATCAAAAGAAGGAGTGGATGTGTTCGGCTACAAGAAGGTTTGAATGTCCGAGCATAGTTTGTAAAAAGCGGGTAAGAAAAGGTTCGAATGCCCAAACAAACACCATCAAAAGAGGGAGTGGAGGTGTTCCGCTGTAAGAAGGTGTGAATGTCCGACCATAGTTGGTAAAAAGTGGGTAAGAAAAGGTTAAAATACCCGACTGTACACAATCAATAGGGGGAGCGGAGTTGTTCAGCTACAAGAAGGTGTGAAAGTCCAACCATGGTTTGTAAAAAGCTGGTAAGAAAAGGTTCGAATGCCCGAATATATACCATCAAAAGCGGAAGCGGAGGTGTTCGGCTGCAAGAAGGTGTGAACGTCCGACCAAAGTTTGTAAAAAGCAGTTAAGAAAAGGTTCGAATATCCAACCAAACAAAATCAAAAGCGGGAGCAGAGCTGTTCGACTGCAAGTAGGTGTGAATGTCCAGCCATAATTACTCACAAACGGGTAAGAAAAGGTAGTATTGCCAGACCATACATGATCAAAACAGGGAGCTGAGGTGGTTCAGCACCAAGGTGTGAATGTCTGACTATAGTTTGTAAAAAGCGGGTACGATAAGGTGCGAATGCCTGACAATGTATAATCAAAAGAGGGAGCAGAGGTTTTCGGCTACAAGAAGGTTTGAACGTCTGACCATAGTTTGTAAAAAGCGGGTAAGAAAAGGTTCGAATGCCCGAACATACACCATCAAAGGAGGGAGCGGAGGTGTTCCGCTGTAAGAAGGTGTGAATGTCCGACCATAGTTGGTAAAAAACGGGTAAGAAAAGGTTAAAATACCCGACTGTACACAATCAGTAGCGGGTGCGGAGTTGTTCGGCTACTAAAAGGTGTGAAAGTCCGACCATGGTTTGTAAAAAGCGGGTAAGAAAAGGTGCGAATGCCCAAAAACGTATGATCAAAAGAGGGAGCGGAGGTGTTTGGCTGCAAGAAGGTGTGAATGTACACCCATAATTACTGAAAAATGGGTAAGAAAAGGTGCGAATGCCCAAATATACATAATCAAAAGCAGGAGTGGATGTGTTCGGCTCCAAGAAGGGTTGAATGTCTGACCATAGTTTGTAAAAAGCAGGTAAGAAAAGGTTTGACTGCCCGAACATACACCATCAAAAGAGGGAGCGGAGGTGTTCCGCTGTAAGAAGGTGTGAATGTCCGACCATAGTTGGTAAAAAGCGGGTAAGAAAAGGTTAAAATACCCGACTGTACACAATCAATAGCGGGAGCGGAGTTGTTCGGCTACTAAAAGATGTGAAAGTCCGACTATGGTTTGTAAAAAGCGGGTAAGAAAAGGTGCTAATGCCCGACAATGTATGATCAAAAGAGGGAGCAGAGGTGTTCGGCTGCAAGAAGGTCTGAATGTCCAACCATAATTTGTATAAACCGGGAAGGAAAGTTTCGAAAGCCCGACTATACACCATCAAAAGCGGGAGCAGAGTGGTTCAGCTGCAAGAAGGTCTGAATGTCCATCAATAATTGCTTTAAAACATGAAAGAAAATTTTCGAATATCATCCGCACATGATCATAAGAAGGAGAGGAGGTGTTCAGCTGCAAGAAGGTGTGAATGTCCACCCATAATTCCTGAAAAATGGGTAAAAAAAGGTGCGAATGCCCAACCATACATTATCAAAAGCAGGTGTGAATGTCAGATCATAATTTGCAAAAAGCTGATGAGAAAGGGTGAGAATGCCCGACTATACACCATCAAATGCGGGAGCGGAGGTGTTCGGCTCTGAGTAGGTGTGAATGTCCGACCATAATTGCTGAAAAATGTGTTAGAAAAGGAAAGAATGCCGGACCATACATCATCAAAAGCGAGAGAGGTGGTGTTCGGCTGCAAAAAGGTGTAAATGTTCGACTAAAGTTTGTAAAAAGCGGGTAAGACATGGTGCGAATGCCTGACAAGGTATGATCAAAAGCAGGAGCGGAGGTGGTTCAGCTGCAAGAAGGTCTAAATGTCCATCAATAATTGCTAGAAAACATGTCAGAAAATTTTCGAAAATCAAACCGCACATGATCATAAGTGGGAGAGGAGGTGTTCAGCTGCAAGAAGGTGTGAATGTCCACCCATTATTCCTGACAAATGGGTAAGAAAAGGTGCGAATGCCAAACCATACATTATCAAAAGCAGGTGTGAATGTCAGATCATAATTTGCAAAAAGCTGATGAGAAAGGGTGAGAATGTCCGACTGCACACCATCAAATGCGGGAGCGGAGTTGTTCGGCTGTGAGTAGGTGTGAATCTCCGACCGTAATTTCTGAAAAATGTGTTAGAAAAGGTAAGAATGCCGGTCCATACATCATCAAAAGCGAGAGAGGTGGTGTTCGGCTGCAAGTAGGTGTGAATGTCCAGCCATAATTACTCACAAACGGGTAAGAAAAGGTAGTATTGCCAGACCATACATGATCAAAACAGGGAGCGGAGGTGGTTCAGCTGCAAGAAGGTGTGAATGTCTCACTAAAGTTCAAATATATTAACAAAAGCGGGAGGAGAGGTCTTCGGATGAGAGTGGTTGAGAATTTCCAACCATAATCTATAAAATTCGGTGAAAAAAAGGTGTGATAGAACACTAAAAGGTGGAGCGGAAGTGTTCGGCTGCAAGAAGGTGTGAATGTCCGACTATATTTGGTGAAAAGCAGGTGAAGCAAGGTCTGAATGCCCAACCTTACATTATCAAAAGCGAGATCAGAGGTGTTTGGCTGCAAGAAGGCCATAGTTTGCCAAAAGCGGGTAAGCTGTGAATGACCAACTAAATATCAACAAAAGTGGGGGCGGGTGAGAAAAGGTGCGAATGTGCAACCATACATGATCAAAACAGGGAGCGGAGGTGTTTGGCTGTGACAAGGTGTGAATGTCCACCCAAAATTAATGAAAAGCGGGCAAAAAGTAGGTTTGAATGCCCAACCATACATCATCAAAAGCAGGAGTGGATATGTTCGGCTACAAGAAGGTTTGAACGTCTGACCATAGTTTGTAAAAAGCTGGTAAGAAAAGGTTTGAATGCCCAAACATACACCATCAAAAGAGGGAGCGGAGGTGTTCCGCTGTAAGAAGGTGTGAATGTCCGACCATAGTTGGTAAAAAGTGGGTAAGAAAAGGTTAAAATACCCGACTGTACACAATCAATAGGGGGAGCGTAGTTGTTCGGCTACAAGAAGTTGTGAAAGTCCAACCATGGTTTGTAAAAAGCGGGTAAGAAAAGGTGCGAATGCCCGAAAATGTATGATCAAAAGAGGGAGTGGAGGTGTTCGGCTGCAAGAAGGTGTGAATGTACACCCATAATTACTGAAAAATGGGTAAGAAAAGGTGCGAATGCCCAACTATACATAATCAAAAGCAGGAGTGGATGTGTTCGGCTCCAAGAAGGGTTGAATGTCTGACCATAGTTTGTAAAAAGCAGGTAAGAAAAGGTTTGACTGCCCGAACATACACCATCAAAAGAGGGAGTGGAGGTGTTCCGCTGTAAGAAGGTGTGAATGTCCGACCATAGTTGGTAAAAAGCGGGTAAGAAAAGGTTAAAATACCCGACTGTACACAATCAATAGCGGGAGCGGAGTTGTTCGGCTACAAGAAGGTGTGAAAGTCCAACCATCGTTTGTCAAAAGCTGGTAAGAAAAGGTTCGAATGCCCGAATATATACCATCAAAAGCGGAAGCGGAGGTGTTCGGCTGCAAGAAGGTGTGAACGTCCGACCAAAGTTGGCAAAAAGCAGTAAAGAAAAGGTTCGAATATCCAAACATAATTAAAAGCGAGAGAGATTGTGTTCAGCTGCAAGTAGGTGTGAATATCCAGCCATAATTACTCACAAACGGGTAAGAAAATGTAGTATTGCCAGACCATACATGATCAAAACAGGGAGCGGAGGTGGTTTAGCTGCAAAAAGGGGTGAATGTCCAACTAAAGTTCAAATATATTAACAAAAGCGGGAGGAGAGGTCTTCGGATTAGAGTGGTTGAAATTTCCAACCATAATCTATAAAATGCGGTGAAAAAAAAAAGGTGTGAAGGAATGAATTTTATAGCAAAATCCGAAATCATGCATAACTCCGCAAAAGGAACGTATTGCTCAACCAAAGGGATGCTTCTTTCTCATTCAGGGTAATATGAGGAACTTTATGCTTGATACATTTTAGACACGGATAACTATGAAGGACAAAGCAATTTTAACTTGGTTTGAGCAAAGCAATTCATTTTATAGGAAAATCCGAAATCGTGCAGGACTCATGAAAGTAAGCTTATTCTCGGATTCCTGATCCTCCAGTGTTGCTCTTTCCTATACTGCAAAATACAGCCTTGTTCTTTGTTGAAATCGATATAGACATTGATAAATATGAAGGACAAAGCAGTTTCCACTTTGTTTGAGTGAAGGAAATAATTTTATAGCAAAATCCCAAATCAAGCAGAACGTATGAAAATAAGCGTGTTTTCGGATTCCTGATCCTTCAGTGTTGCTATTTCTTCTACTGCAAAATACAATGTTGTTCTTTGTTGAAGTCAATCTAGACATTGATAAATATGAAGGACAAAGCAGTTTTAACATAGTTTGAGTAAAGGAATTCATTTTATACATAAAATCCCAAATCATGCAGAACGTATGAAAATAAGCTTATTCTCGGATTCCTGTTCCTTCAAGTGTTGCTCTTTCTACTACTGCAAAATACAATGTTGTTCTTTGTTGAAGTAAATCTAGACATTGATAAATATGAAGGACAAAGCAGTTTTCACTTGGTTTGAGTGAAGGAATTCATTTTATACATAAAATCCCAAATCATTCAAAACGTATGAAAAGAAGCTTATTCTCGGATTCCTGATCCTTCAGTGTTGCTTTTTCTTCTACTGCAAAATACAATGTTGTTCTTTGTTGAGGTCGATCTAGACATTGATAAATATGAAGGACAAAGCAGTTTTAACTTGGTTTGAGTGAAGGAATTAATTTTATACATAAAATCCCAAATCATGCAGAACGTATGAAAATAAGCTTATTCTCGGATTACTGATCCTTCAGTGATGCTCTTTCTTCTACTGCAAAATCCAGTGTTGTTCTTTGTTGAAGTCAATCTAGACATTGATAAATATGAAGGACAAAGCAGTTTTCACTTGGTTTGAGTGAAGGATTTGCAGCTGAAGACCTCCCGCTCCCGCTTTTGATTGTGTATAGTCGGGCTTTCGAGCCTTTTCTTACCCGGTTTTTAGAAATTATGGTTAGACAATCAGACCTTGCAGCCGAAGACCTCCACTCCCTCTTTTGATCATACATTGTCGGGCATTCGCACCTTGTCTTACCCGCTTTTTACAAACTATAGTCAGACATTCACATCTTGCAGCTGAACCACCTCAGCTCCCTGTTTTGATCATGTATGGTCTGGCAATACTACCTTTTCTTACCCGTTTGTGAGTAATTATGGCTGGACATTCACACCTACTTGCAGTCGAACAGCTCTGCTCTCGCTTTTGATGGTATATATTCGGGCATTCGAACCTTTTCTTAACTGCTTTTTGCAAACTTTGGTCGGACGTTCACACCTTCTTGCAGCCGAACACCTCCGCTTCCGCTTTTGATGGTATATATTCGGGCATTCGAACCTTTTCTTAGCAGCTTTTTACAAACCATGGTTGAACTTTCACACCTTCTTGTAGCCGAACACCTCCGCTCCCGCTTTTGATGGTGTATAGTCAGGCATTTGAACCTTTTCTTTCCCGCTTTTTACAAACTATGGTCGGACATTCAAACCTTCTTGTAGCCGAAAACCTCCGCTCCCTCTTTTGATCATACATTGTCGGGCATTCGCACCTTTTCTTACCCGTTTTTTACAAACCATGGTCGGACTGTCACACATTCTTGTAGCCAAACACATCCGCTCCCGCTATTGATTGTGTACAGTCGGGTATTTTAACCTTTTCTTACCCATTTTTTACCAACTATGGTCGGACATTCACACCTTCTTACAGCGGAACACCTCCGCTCCCTCTTTTGATGTTGTATGTTTGGGCATTCGAACCTTTTCTTACCCGCTTTTTACAAACTATGCTCGGACATTCAAACCTTCTTGTAGCCGAACACATCCACTCCTGCTTTTGATGATGTATGGTTGGGCATTCAAACCTACTTGTTGCCCGCTTTTCATTAATTTTTGTGGACATTCACACCTTGTCACAGCCAAACACCTCCGCTCCCTGTTTTGATCATGTATGGTTGGACATTCGCTCCTTTTCTCACCCGTTTTTTGCCAACTATGGTCGGCTGTTCACAGCTTCCTCTCCACCATACTTGGTGGGATATTCACACCCACTTGCATCCGAAGACCTTTTGTTGATATTTAGTCGGTCATTCGCAGCTTACCCGCTTTTGGCAAACTATGGCCTTCATGCAGCCAAACACCTCTGATCTCGCTTTTGATGATGTAAGGTTGGGCATTCAGACCTTGCTTCACCTGCTTTTCACCAAATATAGTCGGACATTCACACCTTCTTGCAGCCGAACACTTCCGCTCCACCTTTTAGTGTTCTATCACACCTTTTTTTTCACCGCATTTTATAGATTATGGTTGGAAATTCTCAACCACTCTCATCCGAAGACCTCTCCTCCCGCTTTTGTTAATATATTTGAACTTTAGTCGGACATTCACACCTTCTTGCAGCTGAACCACCTCCGCTCTCTGTTTTGATCATGTATGGTCTGGCAATACTACCTTTTCTTACCCGTTTGTTAGTAATTATGGCTGGACATTCACACCTACTTGCAGCCGAACACCACCTCTCCCGCTTTTGATGATGTATGGACGGGCATTCTTACCTTTTCTAACACATTTTTCAGCAATTATGGTCGGAGATTCACACTTACTCACAGCCGAACAACTCCGCTCCCGCATTTGATGGTGTATAGTCGGGCATTCTCACCCTTTCTCATCAGCTTTTTGCAAATTATGATCTGACATTCACACCTGCTTTTGATAATGTATGGTTTGGCATTCGCACCTTTTCTTACCCATTTTTCAGTAATTATGGGTGGACATTCACACCTTCTTGCAGCTGAACACCTCCTCTCCCGCTATTGATTGTGTACAGTCGGGTATTTTAACCTTTTCTTACCCGCTTTTTACCAAATATGGTCGGACATTCACACCGTCTTACAGCGGAACACCTCTGCTCCCGCTTTTGATGGTGTATAGTCAGGCATTTGAACCTTTTCTTACCCGCTTTTTACAAACTATGGTCGGACATTCAAACCTTCTTGTAGCCGAAAACCTCCGCTCCCTCTTTTGATTATACATTGTTGGGCATTCGCACCTTATTTACAAACTATAGTCAGACATTCACACCTTGCAGCTGAGCCACCTCAGCTCCCTGTTTTGATAGTGTATGTTCGGGCATTCAAACCTATTCTTACCCCCTTTTTACAAACTATGCTCGGAGATTCACACCTACTCACAGCCGAACAACTCCGCTCCCGCATTTGATAATGTCTTGTCCGGCATTCTAGTCTCTTCTAACACATTTTTCAGCAATTATGGTTGGACATTCACACCTACTCACAGCCGAACACTTCCGCTCCCACATTTGATGGTGTATAGCCGGGCATTTTCACCCTTTCTCATCAGCTTTTTGCAAATTATGATCTGACATTCACACCTACTTGCAGTCGAACAGCTCTGCTCCCGCTTTTGATTATGTTTGGTTGGATATTCGAACCTTTTCTTAACTGCTTTTTACAAACTTTGGTCGGACGTTCACACCTTCTTGCAGCCGAACACATCCACTTCCACTTTTGATGGTATATATTCGGGCATTCGAACCTTTTCTTACCCGCTTTTTACAAACCGTGGTCGGACTTTCACACCTTCTTGTAGCCAAACAACTCCGCTCCCGCTATTGATTGTGTACAGTCGGGTATTTTAACCTTTTCTTACCCGCTTTTTACCAACTATGGTCGGACATTTACACCTTCTTACAGCGGAACACCTCCGCTCCCTCTTTTGATGGTCTATGTTCGGGCATTCGAACCTTTTCTTACCCGCTTTTTACAAACTATGGTCGGACATTCAAACTTTCTTGTAGCCGAACACATCCACTCCTGCTTTTGATGATGTATGGTTGGGCATTTTCACCTTTTCTTACCCATTTTTCAGTAATTATGGGTGGACATTCACACCTTCTTGCAGCTGAACAACTCCTCTCCCGCTTATGATCATGTGCGGTTTGATATTTGAAAATTTTCTTTCATGTTTTAAAGCAATTATTGATGGACATTCAAATCTTCTTGTAGCCGAACACATCCACTCCTGCTTTTGATGATGTATGGTAAGCTTTTCTTACCCGCTTTTTACAAACTATGGTCGGACATTCAAACCTTCTTGTAGCCAAAACCCTCCGCTCCCTCTTTTGATCATACATTGTTGGGCATTCGCACCTTATCTTACCCGCTTTTTACAAACTATAGTCAGACATTCATACCTTGCAGCTGAACCAGCTCCGCTCCCTGTTTTGATCATGTATGGTCTGGCAATACTACCTTTTCTTACCCGTTTGTGAGTAATTAATCCCAAAATATTGAGCATAAAATAAGTCTTTATGCTGATGATGTATTACTTTTCCTTCAGAACTCACAGACGTCTCTCAGTCACACGATCACACTCATAAATAAATTCTCAGCACTTTCTGACTACTCTATCAACTGGTCTAAGACCACAGTTCTGCCCATTAACTGTAGGGTCCATAATATACCTGCGATCACTTTACAGTCAGGAAATATTAGATATTTAGGCATAAACATTTCCTCCAGGCTCTCAGAGCTAACAAAGCTAAATTATGTGCAATTATTAAAGACAGTAGAGGACGATCTCTCGTTGGAAGTCCTTACCTATATCACTTATGGGGAGAGTTACATCCATTAAAATGATGATACTACCAAAAGTTAACTATTTGTTCTCAATGATCCCCATAAAACCATCTGCTACTTGGTTTAAGTCACTAGATTCATGCATCTCCAAATTTCTGTGGAAAAACAAACCACCACGTATTAGTTTAAAAACCCTACAGAAGACCAAGGACAGTGGTGGATTAGATTTACCTCATTTTCAGCACTATTCCTTAGACAATAGGTTACAATATATATCAAAATGGTTTAAACCTTGTTGTTGTCACAGTTCCCAGAGACGTTGTAATCGTTGAGGATTCTATATTCACCCCCTCATTAGAGGCACGTAATGCAGATTGATGACACTGAATCTTCTTCTCTGTTCATTGCTGGCATCATTCCCAGCATCGTAAGTGTTCGTGGCATTGTTAGCCTCTTCTTCTGGATCTTGATATCGAGAATCCTTTTGTATTTCTGGTTTGTCAGTCCTCTGTCTTCGTTCACCGGAGTCTTTGTCTTTTTGTCCTTGAGTTTGGTGATTTTTTCTTCTTTTGATGCCTTGACACAATGTGACAGGTGATACCACGTGGGAGATCCTGTAACTTGGATTGCTGTCCCTGTGCTGCGAAATGGCTGTGCTGCTCAAATGGTCTCTCCTTCATCATGGTTACATGCTGCCATTCCGACATCTCGCCATTCCGACATGGGTCTCCAATTGTCGGAATGGCGACACTTAATTTTTTATCAAACGTCCCACCATTCCGACACTTTTTTCCTCCTATGGTCGGAATGGCGGTATGTTTTTTGTTTTTTTTAACATACCGCCATTCCGACAGTTCCTTTTAATAGCCTATTTTTTACCCAAAACATTTTGCACTAATGATATGCCGGCGCAAATACGCCCTAAAGTTTGGCGCACGAGCTTTGCACATGCAGAGGCCACAGCCTCGCAAACAAACTTTAATAATCTATTATCAAAATCCCCTGAATTTCAAATATAAAATTACAGATATTAATATAACTCTGGCGAGACTGAAACTGATTAAGCAGAAATACAGTGTCAGTGAGCTGTCACAGCAGCCAGCTGGAGCGGAGCTCTCCACAGAGCCCATGCGTCTTTTGCACGCTGTCATCATATGCAAAAGTAATAATTGCAATTACAGATATCACGGCTACTGCACAGGACACAGTTGCGAGCACTCTGCCTTGCCTTGCCAATAGAAGAAGATAGAAATGACAGCATAGAACGTATAAAACACAACAAAATGCAGTAAAAACGTTTATTCATGTTATTCACGTGATTTATGAGTACTCACTCCAATTTTGGGAAGCGCGGATGGGTTTTGCGCATTTGGCACAAACACACAGCCGCAACGGTTGTAGCTTTATACAGCCTGTTGATATCTTAAGGACCTAACTGGTCACACCTGGGACTAAATGTCATGTAGAGATTGTTTTTACATGACATTACAGCTGAACATATTGCTTTCATCCACAAACCAACGTGGGAGAGCCCGAAGACGCATGTGCCAGACGCACATAGGCATGCGTAAAACCAATTTTGACCACTTCATACTGTTTATTTGCTTTCTTTTAGTTAACTTTCGTTTCTTTTGGATTCTTGTGCGTGTTATGGAGCCGTTTTGGTCCATGTTTGTAAGCCTTTTTTTCCTGGATTAAATTTTCGGAAGTTGAAATAAGTGGCATTGGAGTGTGTGATTGAAAACCACCGCGGACTGCTTCTCCTCCTCCAGTTGCCGAGACTTTGTGTTTTTAATAACGCTTGTCTAGAAACATGTTAAACATATAAATTGCATGAACAGAAAGAAGGGACTCACCTGTTGAGTAACACACATTTCCTTATACGGAAAGCCTTGTCGGAATGGTGGGACATTTGAACGTCAGAATAGCGGGATGTCGCAATGGTGGGATGTCGGAATGGTGGGACGTTTGCATGTCGGAATGGTGGTATGTCGGAATGGTGGTATGTCGGAATGGTGGGATGTCGGAATAGCGGGATGTCGGAATGGCGGGATTTCGGAATGGGTGTTGCCACCCCCTTCATCATATACACAGTTATTTATACATCACCTTCCACCATGAAGCGTTGTCCCTTTTTGTTTCTCTCTTTGTTCTTAAAATGCTGTTATGCATGTCTAAACCAATCCATTAAATTAGATCATTTTGGCAGTAAAGCGATCTACAATGTGCTTGGTCGCAACGCTGCTCATCTGTGGTAAACAGCTCTTCAGAAAGGCATTCTTCAATTGATTTCACTAATTCTATGTAATAATTTTGTGATTTCCTACAAAACTACACTTCTTCTCCCATCTGTCTGAGTATTTAATATTGTCTGGGTCCCGTTAAAACATGTATTTTTCCCATCTAATTCCTTGTTTGCTTTAAAACAAGTATTCCCCATTTTCTATCCCTTCAGTAGCCAACCAGTTTGTATGGAGTACACTGGAGCAACTTGACTGATCAGTAAAACACTGCTTTTGTTGTCACCGCAAGGCTTCCCCCGTCGGTTGTTTCACTGAGACACTACTGAGTAACTATAACTCAACACAGTTTATACACATAACATTCATATACATACTAACAAACAAACAAACAATTATTTATCGCAATTTTCTCATCTCTGTTTGAACGTACACCCAGGTAAATATTCCTGTAGTCTTCTCATACCGACTATGGACCCATTTATTGTTTAACTTCACTGTTTTGCAAATCCTAATTGAATATTACACATTGACATTGAACTTTACTTGATAAGCAGGTCTTCATTGCATTCAGCAGCCTATATGTGAGCATCTATGTGTAAGCTGTTCTTCTTTGCATTTATCAGCAGCAAGCAATTCTTCATTGCACATGCATATGAAAATAGTAAAACAATTCCAATGCGTTAGCGAAACCTTCTATATCAGGAGTGTCCATCATGATGCTGGGAATAGAACCTCTTTCCCAGAATAGTTCAACCTTCATTACTCAACTGATCATAACTCCGCAATGAGCACATTTCAAAGTATCATTCCTCTACATATATTCAAAAATCTATGTGTAAATGTTTAATATTTCTTATATTTGTTGATGTCATTCTGTGTGCATGTGGCCTAAACCCAATCTCTGTGTGGCAATTTTAATTTAAACAAGTTGAACTCTGCCTCTGATCATTTAAAAAAGGTGTGTACCAATATCAACCTTTCTCAGGTAATTACTGATCCTACAAAACCAAAGAGATCCTTCAAGGTTGTCCCTGATTGGCTCAATCTTAACAAATCAAAGGTAGAAAATCCGCAGTATCTGAACTTGGTGTTAGTTATCACTGCTCAATAGCCTGTATCAGAATTGCAAAAATGAAAACATTAGGTCCACGCTTAGTATCCAGATCCTGAAACATCTCCATGAGCAGGCTTTTTTTTAACTGATCTGTTGAATAGTTATATGACACTGTTAAAATCCCAGATGAAGATCTAGCACTTGACCATTTTTGTAAATCTTCTAATTCCATAGTTGATAAACACGCCCCTTTTAAAAAGTATAGAACTTAGAACAGGTCTATCCCTGGCTTTCGGCAGAACTGTCTTCTTTACTTTTTTTTCCCCTTGTCCTGTTCAGCATTATGTCAGAAGAATTGTAGTCTGAATACCTATGATGCCAAACAGATTTGTTTTGCCAAGGGAAGTTTTATAAATGTAAAGCTCCCCTTGATGCCCATTTATTTATTTCTTTTTACAATATATGACATGAACTGAACTGAACCGGACCGGGGGACAAGGAAAGAAGAAGAGGAAAGAAGAGGAAACAGAAAAAAAATAGAAACAAAAACCAGACAACCAGCTGCTACACCTGTAAAAAACAAAACAGACAACAATCCATGGCCTATGAGGGGAATCCAGCCTTAGCGCCAAGAGGAGCACCTGAAAGCAGACAAGCAGAGAAAAAACAAACACACAAACAAACAAAAACAAGCACAAGAAGCGGCAATCGCATACAACACAGCTGTGGATATAGATGACCTGAGACGACATGATAATACATCAACTGCTTAGTGACCATGCTACTGGACTAATGAATGTGTGTGTGTGTGTGTGTGTGTGAGAACATGCAACACCCATGGCACAGGACCTACATGATAACCGTGCTTAGTTATGAGTGTATAAGCGTACAGGGCCACAATCCACAGCCCCCCAAACAATCAGAAGCAGGCAGAGAGGGCCACAAGACCCAGGCCACCAGCAGCCCCCACAGAGCACAGAACCCAGGTAGCCCACCGCAGGGGCAACCACGCATCCACCCAGAAGACTGCAGAGGAAGCCCCCGGAAAGAGCCCCCATAAGCATAGGGCAGAGGCACTCCGGGAACCAGGGGCAACAGCCCACCGACCCCGCCAGGCCCCAGCCGCCCAGACATGGGCCGTGCACTGGACCTGGGCCCCAGGAGCCCGAGCGCCCCCAAACCCCCCGGCAGAGGCCCCACCCAATACCCAGGAGGGCCAAGCGCCCCAGACAGCCACAAAGTGGGTCAGCGCCTGCCCCAGCGCCCCTGGCCAAGTGCCCTGGGAGTCAAGACGTGCCCACAGGTGGGTGAAGTCGCGAGCAGTGGGGAGAGGCAACGCTGATGCCCCATCGGGAGAAACACAGGCAGGCCAGGCGACAGCAAGTCCCAGATCCAGGCCCAATCATTACCACACACACTTTCACGTCCCATACATCCACACATCCACACATCCTACCTCCCTCGACTCTGCTGGGGTGTAGTGCAGCGGGCACACCAGGAGGCCAGCAACCCCCCAGCCACCACAGACCCCGAACCAGCAGAACAATTAATTAATCCTCCTGGCCCCTCCTGCCCCGAGCAGACACCAGGAAGCAGGGGTGTGCGAAGAAGACCCCTCCCCTCACCCTTCTGGCTCTTCAATATTTTCTAATAGTGAGCAATTAAAATTGAGGGGCAGCCAAACTTGTAGAACTGGGAGCGCGGCACTCTGGGCAGCCTACATACCCAAAGAGCCCCGCCCACCAGATGCCACTCAGTGTAACCACCCCCCAAGACCTAATGTGTGTGTGTGAGTGTGTTTGATAAGTACTAATGTCTAAGGTGTAATTAAAACAGGGGCAGGGAACTGCAGAGTGCAACCAAAGGGGACCACCTACGTGGCCCCATCCACTACACCCCACCGAACACACACGCCCCCAAAACCCTTCATGTGTGAGTGTGTGCTGTGTACAGGAGCCAGAAGGGAGAGGGGTATGGGGATATATACCGGGGGAGCTACTCTCCCCCAGAGAGGGCAGCCAGGGACTGGCTGCAATAGGCATCCCCGCTACCTGGGAGCCAGCAATGGGCAGGAGGGCCTGATGTCCACCAGGCTCGGGGCCTGCAGCGACCATATTCCGGGAGCTACTGTACCCCCAGAAGGTACCCATCCCGCCCCACCCCACTCAACCCAACCCCACCCCGGAGGACCTCTACAAAAAACAAACAAACAAACCACCCGGTCACACCAGTCGCAGCAGCCCGGGCCTGAGACCCACCATCACCCAGCAACCCACCACCACCACTATGTGATAAAACTAATCAGAGGGGACCAGAGAGAATGAAATTCAGCCAATTGATGTTTTGAGGAGGCAGACATTGTTTCCATGCTAATATAATCTAAAAGAAAATTTCTAAACTGGTTAATACACAGATTGTTCTTCGCTTTCCAGTTCATGAGAATAGTTTTCTTTGCGATACATAACACTGTGACAACCATGTGTGCTGAGTTAATTTCCATGTTGATGTTGTCTAAGTCACCCAGTATGCACAGTGTGGGGCATGCAGGGATGCTACACTTTAGCCATGTTGATAGGTCCTCACAGACTTCAAGCCAGAACTTCTGGACAGGCGCAGAAAACCACAAAGCGTGTACATAATCATCAGGTGTGTTATCTGTGCAATGTGAGCAGATGTTTGAGTGTGTTAGACCCATCCTGAACATCCTTTGTCCTGTATAGTGTGTTCTATGAAGGATTTTGTATTGTATGAGCTGTAAATTAGGATTTCGAGTCTTTATGAAGGTGTTCAAACATATTTGTGGTTAGAAGCTATGACCAGAACTGATGGATAAATCTGCCTCCCATTTTGAGGATGGAAGAGACATTGTGTCATCTATCTTAGACAATAATTTATATATTTTTGATAGTAGTTTTGGGGTACAGATGCTTAGAAATTCTGCTACCCTAGTCAGGGGTTGTAAGTCTGGTTGGTGGAGGATATATCCATCCATCCATCCATCATCTGCCGCTTATCCGGGGGTCGGGTCGCGGGGGCAGCAGCTTGAGCAGAGAAACCCAGACGTCTCTGTCCCCGGCCACTTCCTCCAGCTCTTCCGGGGGGACCCCGAGGCGTTCCCAGGCCAGCCGAGAGACATAGTCTCTCCAACGTGTCCTGGGTCTCCCCCGGGGTCTCCTCCCAGTGGGACGTGCCCGGAACACCTCCCCAGGGAGGCGCCCAGGGGGCATCCTAACCAGATGCCCGAGCCACCTCATCTGACTCCTCTCAATGCGGAGGAGCAGCGGTTCTACTCCGAGCCCCTCCCGGATGACTGAGCTTCTCACCCTATCTCTAAGGGAGAGCCCAGACACCCTGCGGAGGAAACCCATTTCGGCCGCTTGTATTCGCGATCTTGTTCTTTCGGTCACTACCCACAACTCGTGACCATAGGTGAGGATGGGAACGTAGATTGACCAGTAAGTAGAGGCACCGGTCATACAGAGACCGAACGGCCCCTATCAAGGGGTCCGGCACTCCATATTCCCGGAGCACCCCCCACAGGACTCCACGAGGGACACGGTCGAACGCTTTCTCCAAGTCCACAAAACACATGTAGACTGGTTGGGCGAACTCCCATGCACCCTCCAGGATCCTGCCGAGGGTATAGAGCTGGTCCACTGTTCCACGGCCAGGACGAAAGCCACACTGCATCTCCTGAATCCGAGGCTCGATTATCCGACGGATCCTCCTCTCCAATACCCCCGAATAGACCTTACCAGGGAGGCTGAGGAGTGTGATACCCCTATAGTTGGAACACACCCTCCGGTCCCCCTTTTTAAAGAGGGGGACCACCACCCCAATCTGCCAGTCCAGAGGCACTGTCCCCGATGTCCACGCGATACTGCAGAGGCGTGTCAGCCAAGACAGCCCTACAACATCCAGAGCCTTGAGAAACTCAGGACGGACCTCATCCACCCCCGGGGCCTTGCCACCGAGGAACTTTTTAACCACCTCGGCAACCTCAGCCCCAGAAATGGGAGGCCCCGTCTCCGAGCTCTCCGACTCTGCCTCTTCCGAGCACGTGTTGGTAGGATTGAGGAGTTCCTCGAAGTACTCCCCCCACCGACTCACAACATCCCTAGTTGAGGTCAGCAAAGCCCCGTCCGCACTGTAAACAGTGTTGACTGTGAGCCGCTTCCCCCCCCTGAGATGCCGGATGGTGGACCAGAATCTTTTCGAGGCCGTTCGGAAATCGTTCTCCATGGTCTCACCGAACTCCTCCCAGGCCCGAGTTTTTGCCTCAGCAACCGCCGAAGCCGTGGCCCGTCTGGCCCGTCGGTACCTATCAGCTTCTTCCAGGGTCCCACTGGCCAAAAAGGCCCGATAGGACTCCTTCTTCAGCTTGACGGCTTCCCTCACCACTGGTGTCCACCAGCAGGTTCGAGGGTTGCCGCCACGACAGGCACCGACCACCTTACGGCCACAACTCCGACCAGCTGCCTCGGCAATGGAGTCACGGAACATGGCCCATTCAATGTCCCCCACCTCAAATATGGTTGAAGCTCTGCCGGAGGTGGGAGTTAAAGCTCCTTCTGACGGGGGATTCTGACAAACGCTCCCAGCAGACCCTCACAATACGTTTGGGCCTGCCAGGTCTGATAGGCATCCTCCCCCACCAGCGGAGCCAACTCACCACCAGGTGGTGATCAGTTGACAGCTCCGCCCCTCTCTTCACCCGAGTGTCCAGGACATACGGCCGCAAGTCCGATGATACAACCACAAAGTCGATCATCGAACTGCGGCCAAGGGTGTCCTGGTGCCAAGTGCACATATGGACACCCTTATGCCTGAACATGGTGTTCGTTATGGACAGTCTATGACTGGCACAGAAGTCCAACAACATAACACCACTCTGATTCAGATCGGGGGGGCCGTTCCTCCCAATCACACCCCTCCAGGTCTCACTGTCATTGCCCACGTGAGCATTGAAGTCCCCCAGCAGAATGAGGGAGTCTCCGGTAGGAGCATTCTCCAGTGCCTCCCCCAGAGACTCCAAAAAGAGTAGGTACTCTGAACTGCTGTTTGGCGCATAGGCACAAACAACAGTCAGGACTCGTCCCCCCACCCAAGGCGGAGGGAGGCTACCCTCTCGTTCACTGGGGTAAACCCCAATGTACTGGCACACAGCCGGGGGGGCAATAAGTATGCCCACACCTGCTCTGCGCCTCTCACCACGGGCAACTCCAGAGTGGAAGAGAGTCCAACCCCTCTCAAGAGTACTGGTTCCAGATCCCAAGCCGTGCGTCGAGGTGAGTCCGACTATATCTAACGGTCTGATGAAGTTTCAACAATAAACAACAAACTTTGTATTATGAGAAAGAACCAGACTCATTCTTTAGGAATCCGAAAATAAGCTCTATTTTACGAGTTATGCACGAATTCGGATTCTCCTATAAAACGAATTCCTTAACTCAAACCAAGTTAAGACTGCTTTGTCCTTCATATTTATTCATGTCTAATCAAGTTTCAATGATAAACAACGTTGTACTTTGTAGAATGAGAAAGAACTTCTTCAGCAATAAGCATCTCTCGACAAATGACGAAATACAGATTTTGCTATAAAATTAATTGCTATCAGCCTGACTTAAAACTGTTTGTCTTCCTTATTTATCCACTTCAAATCAAGTTTCAACAATTAAAAATTTTTTGTAGTTTGAGAAAGAACAACTTAATCTTGAGCAATCAGTATAAAAAGAAGGTAAGCAAAGGTGCGAATGTCAAACCATACATGATCAAAACAGGGAGCGGAGGTGTTTGGCTGAGACAAGGTGTGAATGTCCACCCATAATTAATGAAAAGCGGGCAACAAGTAGGTTCGAATGCCCAACCATACATCATCAAAAGCAAGAGTGGATATGTTCAGCTACAAGAAGGTTTGAACGTCTGACCACAGTTTGTAAAAAGCGGGTAAGAAAAGGTTCGAATGCCCGAACATACACCATCAAAGGAGGGAGCGGAGGTGTTCCGCTGTAAGAAGGTGTGAATGTCCGACCATAGTTGGTAAAAAACGGGTAAGAAAAGGTTAAAATACCCGACTGTACACAATCAGTAGCGGGTGCGGAGTTGTTCGGCTACTAAAAGGTGTGAAAGTCCAACCATGGTTTGTAAAAAGCGGGTAAGAAAAGGTGCGAATGCCCGAAAATGTATGATCAAAAGAGGGAGCGGAGGTGTTCGGCTGCAAGAAGGTGTGAATGTACACCCATAATTACTGAAAAATGGGTAAGAAAAGGTGCGAATGCCCAACTATACATAATCAAAAGCAGGAGTGGATGTGTTCGGCTCCAAGAAGGGTTGAATGTCTGACCATAGTTTGTAAAAAGCAGGTAAGAAAAGGTTTGACTGCCCGAACATACACCATCAAAAGAGGGAGCGGAGGTGTTCCGCTGTAAGAAGGTGTGAATGTCCGACCATAGTTGGTAAAAAGCGGGTAAGAAAAGGTTAAAATACCCGACTGTACACAATCAATAGCGGGAGCGGAGTTGTTCGGCTACTAAAAGATGTGAAAGTCCGACTATGGTTTGTAAAAAGCGGGTAAGAAAAGGTGCTAATGCCCGACAATGTATGATCAAAAGAGGGAGTGGAGGTTTTCGGCTGTAAGAAGGTCTGAATGTCCAACTATAATTTGTAAAAACCGGGTAAGAAAAGGCTTGAAAGCCCGACTATACACCATCATAAGCGGGAGAGGAGGTGTTCAGCTGTAAGAAGGTGTGAATGTCCACCCATAATTACTGAAAAATGGGTAAGAAAAGGTGCGAATGCCCAAACATACATCATCAAAAGCAGGAGTGGATGTGTTGGGCTACAAGAAGGTTTGAAAGTCCGACCATGGTTTGTAAAAAACAGGTAAGAAAAGGTGCGAATGCCCGACAATGTATATTCAAAAGAGGGAGCGGAGGTTTTTGGCTACAAGAAGGTTTGAATGTCCGACCATAGTTTGTAAAAAGCGGGTAAGAAAAGGTTCAAATGCCTGACAATACACCATCAAAAGCGTGAGCGGAGGTGTTCCGCTGTAAGACGGTGTGAATGTCCGACCATAGTTGGTAAAAAGCGGGTAAGAAAAGGTTAAAATACCCGACTGTACACAATCAATAGCGGGAGCGGAGTTGTTCGGCTACAAGAAGGTGTGAAAGTCCAACCATGGTTTGTAAAAAGCTGCTAAGAAAAGGTTCGAATGCCCGAATATATACCATCAAAAGCGGAAGCGGAGGTGTTCGGCTGCAAGAAGGTGTGAACGTCCGACCAAAGTTTGTAAAAAGCAGTTAAGAAAAGGTTCGAATATCCAACCAAACATAATCAAAAGCGGGAGCAGAGCTGTTCGACTGCAAGTAGGTGTGAATGTCCAGCCATAATTACTCACAAACGGGTAAAAAAAGGTAGTATTGCCAGACCATACATGATCAAAACAGGGAGCTGAGGTGGTTCAGCACCAAGGTGTGAATGTCTGACTATAGTTTGTAAAAAGCGGGTAAGCTGCGAATGACCAACTAAATATCAACAAAAGGTCTTCGGATGCAAGTGGGTGTGAATATCCCACCATACAAGTATGGTGGAGAGGAAGCTGTGAACAGCCGACCATAGTTTGCAAAAAGCGGGTGAGACAAGGTGCGAATGTCCAACCATACATGATCAAAACAGGGAGCGGAGGTGTTTGGCTGTGACAAGGTGTGAATGTCCACCCAAAATTAATGAAAAGCGGGCAAAAAGTAGGTTTGAATGCCCAAGCATACATCATCAAAAGAAGGAGTGGATGTGTTCGGCTACAAGAAGGTTTGAATGTCCGAGCATAGTTTGTAAAAAGCGGGTAAGAAAAGGTTCGAATGCCCAAACAAACACCATCAAAAGAGGGAGCGGAGGTGTTTGGCTGTGACAAGGTGTGAATGTCCACCCAAAATTAATGAAAAGCGGGCAAAAAGTAGGTTTGAATGCCCAAGCATACATCATCAAAAGAAGGAGTGGATGTGTTCGGCTACAAGAAGGTTTGAATGTCCGAGCATAGTTTGTAAAAAGCGGGTAAGAAAAGGTTCGAATGCCCAAACAAACACCATCAAAAGAGGGAGCGGAGGTGTTCCGCTGTAAGAAGGTGTGAATGTCCGACCATAGTTGGTAAAAAGTGGGTAAGAAAAGGTTAAAATACCCGACTGTACACAATCAATAGGGGGAGCGGAGTTGTTTGGCTACAAGAAGGTGTGAATGTCCGACCATAGTTGGTAAAAAACGGGTAAGAAAAGTTTAAAATACCCGACTGTACACAATCAGTAGCGGGTGCGGAGTTGTTCGGCTACTAAAAGATGTGAAAGTCCGACTATGGTTTGTAAAAAGCGGGTAAGAAAAGGTGCTAATGCCCGACAATGTATGATCAAAAGAGGGAGCAGAGGTGTTCGGCTGCAAGAAGGTCTGAATGTCCAACCATAATTTGTATAAACCGGGAAGGAAAGTTTCGAAAGCCCGACTATACACCATCAAAAGCGGGAGTAGAGTGGTTCAGCTGCAAGAAGGTCTGAATGTCCATCAATAATTGCTTTAAAACATGAAAGAAAATTTTCGAATATCATCCGCACATGATCATAAGAAGGAGAGGAGGTGTTCAGCTGCAAGAAGGTGTGAATGTCCACCCATAATTCCTGAAAAATGGGTAAAAAACAGGTGCGAATGCCCAACCATACATTATCAAAAGCAGGTGTGAATGTCAGATCATAATTTGCAAAAAGCTGATGAGAAAGGGTGAGAATGCCCGACTATACACCATCAAATGCGGGAGCGGAGGTGTTCGGCTCTGAGTAGGTGTGAATGTCCGACCATAATTGCTGAAAAATGTGTTAGAAAAGGAAAGAATGCCGGACCATACATCATCAAAAGCGAGAGAGGTGGTGTTCGGCTGCAAAAAGGTGTAAATGTTCGACTAAAGTTTGTAAAAAGCGGGTAAGACATGCTGCGAATGCCTGACAAGGTATGATCAAAAGCAGGAGCGGAGGTGTTCAGCTGCAAGAAGGTCTAAATGTCCATCAATAATTGCTAGAAAACATGAAAGAAAATTTTCGAAAATCAAACCGCACATGATCATAAGTGGGAGAGGAGGTGTTCAGCTGCAAGAAGGTGTGAATGTCCACCCATTATTCCTGACAAATGGGTAAGAAAAGGTGCGGATGCCAAACCATACATTATCAAAAGCAGGTGTGAATGTCAGATCATAATTTGCAAAAAGCTGATGAGAAAGCGTGAGAATGTCCGACTGCACACCATCAAATGCGGGAGCGGAGTTGTTCGGCTGTGAGTAGGTGTGAATCTCCGACCGTAATTTCTGAAAAATGTGTTAGAAAAGGTAAGAATGCCGGTCCATACATCATCAAAAGCGAGAGAGGTGGTGTTCGGCTGCAAGTAGGTGTGAATGTCCAGCCATAATTACTCACAAACGGGTAAGAAAAGGTAGTATTGCCAGACCATACATGATCAAAACAGGGAGCGGAGGTGGTTCAGCTGCAAGAAGGTGTGAATGTCTCACTAAAGTTCAAATATATTAACAAAAGCGGGAGGAGAGGTCTTCGGATGAGAGTGGTTGAGAATTTCCAACCATAATCTATAAAATTCGGTGAAAAAAAGGTGTGATAGAACACTAAAAGGTGGAGCGAAAGTGTTCGGCTGCAAGAAGGTGTGAATGTCCGACTATATTTGGTGAAAAGCAGGTGAAGCAAGGTCTGAATGCCCAACCTTACATTATCAAAAGCGAGATCAGAGGTGTTTGGCTGCAAGAAGGCCATAGTTTGCCAAAAGCGGGTAAGCTGCGAATGACCAACTAAATATCAACAAAAGTGGGGGCGGAGGTCTTCGGATGCAACTGGGTGTGAACATCCCACCATACAAGTATGGTGGAGAGGAAGCTGTGAACAGCCGACCATAGTTTGCAAAAAGCGGGTGAGAAAAGGTGCGAATGTGCAACCATACATGATCAAAACAGGGAGCGGAGGTGTTTGGCTGTGACAAGGTGTGAATGTCCACCCAAAATTAATGAAAAGCGGGCAAAAAGTAGGTTTGAATGCCCAACCATACATCATCAAAAGCAGGAGTGGATATGTTCGGCTACAAGAAGGTTTGAACGTCTGACCATAGTTTGTAAAAAGCGGGTAAGAAAAGGTTCGAATGCCCAAACATACACCATCAAAAGAGGGAGCGGAGGTGTTCCGCTGTAAGAAGGTGTGAATGTCCGACCATAGTTGGTAAAAAGTGGGTAAGAAAAGGTTAAAATACCCGACTGTACACAATCAATAGGGGGAGCGTAGTTGTTCGGCTACAAGAAGTTGTGAAAGTCCAACCATGGTTTGTAAAAAGCGGGTAAGAAAAGGTGCGAATGCCCGAAAATGTATGATCAAAAGAGGGAGCGGAGGTGTTCGGCTGCAAGAAGGTGTGAATGTACACCCATAATTACTGAAAAATGGGTAAGAAAAGGTGCGAATGCCCAACTATACATAATCAAAAGCAGGAGTGGATGTGTTCGGCTCCAAGAAGGGTTGAATGTCTGACCATAGTTTGTAAAAAGCAGGTAAGAAAAGGTTTGACTGCCCGAACATACACCATCAAAAGAGGGAGTGGAGGTGTTCCGCTGTAAGAAGGTGTGAATGTCCGACCATAGTTGGTAAAAAGCGGGTAAGAAAAGGTTAAAATACCCGCCTGTACACAATCAATAGCGGGAGCGGAGTTGTTCGGCTACAAGAAGGTGTGAAAGTCCAACCATCGTTTGTCAAAAGCTGGTAAGAAAAGGTTCGAATGCCCGAATATATACCATCAAAAGCGGAAGCGGAGGTGTTCGGCTGCAAGAAGGTGTGAAAGTCCGACCAAAGTTGGCAAAAAGCAGTAAAGAAAAGGTTCGAATATCCAAACATAATTAAAAGCGAGAGAGATTGTGTTCAGCTGCAAGTAGGTGTGAATATCCAGCCATAATTACTCACAAACGGGTAAGAAAATGTAGTATTGCCAGACCATACATGATCAAAACAGGGAGCGGAGGTGGTTTAGCTGCAAAAAGGGGTGAATGTCCAACTAAAGTTCAAATATATTAACAAAAGCGGGAGGAGAGGTCTTCGGATTAGAGTGGTTGAAATTTCCAACCATAATCTATAAAATGCGGTGAAAAAAAAAAGGTGTGAAGGAATGAATTTTATAGCAAAATCCGAAATCATGCATAACTCCGCAAAAGGAACGTATTGCTCAACCAAAGGGATGCTTCTTTCTCATTCAGGGTAATATGAGGAACTTTATGCTTGATACATTTTAGACACGGATAACTATGAAGGACAAAGCAATTTTAACTTGGTTTGAGCAAAGCAATTCATTTTATAGGAAATCGTGCAGGACTCATGAAAGTAAGCTTATTCTCGGATTCCTGATCCTCCAGTGTTGCTCTTTCCTATACTGCAAAATACAGCCTTGTTCTTTGTTGAAATCGATATAGACATTGATAAATATGAAGGACAAAGCAGTTTCCACTTTGTTTGAGTGAAGGAAATAATTTTATAGCAAAATCCCAAATCAAGCAGAACGTATGAAAATAAGCGTGTTTTCGGATTCCTGATCCTTCAGTGTTGCTATTTCTTCTACTGCAAAATACAATGTTGTTCTTTGTTGAAGTCAATCTAGACATTGATAAATATGAAGGACAAAGCAGTTTTAACATAGTTTGAGTAAAGGAATTCATTTTATACATAAAATCCCAAATCATGCAGAACGTATGAAAATAAGCTTATTCTCGGATTCCTGTTCCTTCAAGTGTTGCTCTTTCTACTACTGCAAAATACAATGTTGTTCTTTGTTGAAGTAAATCTAGACATTGATAAATATGAAGGACAAAGCAGTTTTCACTTGGTTTGAGTGAAGGAATTCATTTTATACATAAAATCCCAAATCATTCAAAACGTATGAAAAGAAGCTTATTCTCGGATTCCTGATCCTTCAGTGTTGCTTTTTCTTCTACTGCAAAATACAATGTTGTTCTTTGTTGAAGTCGATCTAGACATTGATAAATATGAAGGACAAAGCAGTTTTAACTTGGTTTGAGTGAAGGAATTCATTTTATACATAAAATCCCAAATCATGCAGAACGTATGAAAATAAGCTTATTCTCGGATTACTGATCCTTCAGTGATGCTCTTTCTTCTACTGCAAAATCCAGTGTTGTTCTTTGTTGAAGTCAATCTAGACATTGATAAATATGAAGGACAAAGCAGTTTTCACTTGGTTTGAGTGAAGGATTTGCAGCTGAAAACCTCCCGCTCCCGCTTTTGATTGTGTATAGTCGGGCTTTCGAGCCTTTTCTTACCCGGTTTTTAGAAATTATGGTTAGACATTCAGACCTTGCAGCCGAAGACCTCCACTCCCTCTTTTGATCATACATTGTCGGGCATTCGCACCTTGTCTTCCCGCTTTTTACAAACTATAGTCAGACATTCACATCTTGCAGCTGAACCACCTCAGCTCCCTGTTTTGATCATGTATGGTCTGGCAATACTACCTTTTCTTACCCGTTTGTGAGTAATTATGGCTGGACATTCACACCTACTTGCAGTCGAACAGCTCTGCTCTCGCTTTTGATGGTATATATTCGGGCATTCGAACCTTTTCTTAACTGCTTTTTGCAAACTTTGCTCTGAGTAGGTGTGAATGTCCGACCATAATTGCTGAAAAATGTGTTAGAAAAGGAAAGAATGCCGGACCATACATCATCAAAAGCGAGAGAGGTGGTGTTCGGCTGCAAAAAGGTGTAAATGTTCGACTAAAGTTTGTAAAAAGCGGGTAAGACATGCTGCGAATGCCTGACAAGGTATGATCAAAAGCAGGAGCGGAGGTGTTCAGCTGCAAGAAGGTCTAAATGTCCATCAATAATTGCTAGAAAACATGAAAGAAAATTTTCGAAAATCAAACCGCACATGATCATAAGTGGGAGAGGAGGTGTTCAGCTGCAAGAAGGTGTGAATGTCCACCCATTATTCCTGACAAATGGGTAAGAAAAGGTGCGGATGCCAAACCATACATTATCAAAAGCAGGTGTGAATGTCAGATCATAATTTGCAAAAAGCTGATGAGAAAGCGTGAGAATGTCCGACTGCACACCATCAAATGCGGGAGCGGAGTTGTTCGGCTGTGAGTAGGTGTGAATCTCCGACCGTAATTTCTGAAAAATGTGTTAGAAAAGGTAAGAATGCCGGTCCATACATCATCAAAAGCGAGAGAGGTGGTGTTCGGCTGCAAGTAGGTGTGAATGTCCAGCCATAATTACTCACAAACGGGTAAGAAAAGGTAGTATTGCCAGACCATACATGATCAAAACAGGGAGCGGAGGTGGTTCAGCTGCAAGAAGGTGTGAATGTCTCACTAAAGTTCAAATATATTAACAAAAGCGGGAGGAGAGGTCTTCGGATGAGAGTGGTTGAGAATTTCCAACCATAATCTATAAAATTCGGTGAAAAAAAGGTGTGATAGAACACTAAAAGGTGGAGCGAAAGTGTTCGGCTGCAAGAAGGTGTGAATGTCCGACTATATTTGGTGAAAAGCAGGTGAAGCAAGGTCTGAATGCCCAACCTTACATTATCAAAAGCGAGATCAGAGGTGTTTGGCTGCAAGAAGGCCATAGTTTGCCAAAAGCGGGTAAGCTGCGAATGACCAACTAAATATCAACAAAAGTGGGGGCGGAGGTCTTCGGATGCAACTGGGTGTGAACATCCCACCATACAAGTATGGTGGAGAGGAAGCTGTGAACAGCCGACCATAGTTTGCAAAAAGCGGGTGAGAAAAGGTGCGAATGTGCAACCATACATGATCAAAACAGGGAGCGGAGGTGTTTGGCTGTGACAAGGTGTGAATGTCCACCCAAAATTAATGAAAAGCGGGCAAAAAGTAGGTTTGAATGCCCAACCATACATCATCAAAAGCAGGAGTGGATATGTTCGGCTACAAGAAGGTTTGAACGTCTGACCATAGTTTGTAAAAAGCGGGTAAGAAAAGGTTCGAATGCCCAAACATACACCATCAAAAGAGGGAGCGGAGGTGTTCCGCTGTAAGAAGGTGTGAATGTCCGACCATAGTTGGTAAAAAGTGGGTAAGAAAAGGTTAAAATACCCGACTGTACACAATCAATAGGGGGAGCGTAGTTGTTCGGCTACAAGAAGTTGTGAAAGTCCAACCATGGTTTGTAAAAAGCGGGTAAGAAAAGGTGCGAATGCCCGAAAATGTATGATCAAAAGAGGGAGCGGAGGTGTTCGGCTGCAAGAAGGTGTGAATGTACACCCATAATTACTGAAAAATGGGTAAGAAAAGGTGCGAATGCCCAACTATACATAATCAAAAGCAGGAGTGGATGTGTTCGGCTCCAAGAAGGGTTGAATGTCTGACCATAGTTTGTAAAAAGCAGGTAAGAAAAGGTTTGACTGCCCGAACATACACCATCAAAAGAGGGAGTGGAGGTGTTCCGCTGTAAGAAGGTGTGAATGTCCGACCATAGTTGGTAAAAAGCGGGTAAGAAAAGGTTAAAATACCCGCCTGTACACAATCAATAGCGGGAGCGGAGTTGTTCGGCTACAAGAAGGTGTGAAAGTCCAACCATCGTTTGTCAAAAGCTGGTAAGAAAAGGTTCGAATGCCCGAATATATACCATCAAAAGCGGAAGCGGAGGTGTTCGGCTGCAAGAAGGTGTGAAAGTCCGACCAAAGTTGGCAAAAAGCAGTAAAGAAAAGGTTCGAATATCCAAACATAATTAAAAGCGAGAGAGATTGTGTTCAGCTGCAAGTAGGTGTGAATATCCAGCCATAATTACTCACAAACGGGTAAGAAAATGTAGTATTGCCAGACCATACATGATCAAAACAGGGAGCGGAGGTGGTTTAGCTGCAAAAAGGGGTGAATGTCCAACTAAAGTTCAAATATATTAACAAAAGCGGGAGGAGAGGTCTTCGGATTAGAGTGGTTGAAATTTCCAACCATAATCTATAAAATGCGGTGAAAAAAAAAAGGTGTGAAGGAATGAATTTTATAGCAAAATCCGAAATCATGCATAACTCCGCAAAAGGAACGTATTGCTCAACCAAAGGGATGCTTCTTTCTCATTCAGGGTAATATGAGGAACTTTATGCTTGATACATTTTAGACACGGATAACTATGAAGGACAAAGCAATTTTAACTTGGTTTGAGCAAAGCAATTCATTTTATAGGAAATCGTGCAGGACTCATGAAAGTAAGCTTATTCTCGGATTCCTGATCCTCCAGTGTTGCTCTTTCCTATACTGCAAAATACAGCCTTGTTCTTTGTTGAAATCGATATAGACATTGATAAATATGAAGGACAAAGCAGTTTCCACTTTGTTTGAGTGAAGGAAATAATTTTATAGCAAAATCCCAAATCAAGCAGAACGTATGAAAATAAGCGTGTTTTCGGATTCCTGATCCTTCAGTGTTGCTATTTCTTCTACTGCAAAATACAATGTTGTTCTTTGTTGAAGTCAATCTAGACATTGATAAATATGAAGGACAAAGCAGTTTTAACATAGTTTGAGTAAAGGAATTCATTTTATACATAAAATCCCAAATCATGCAGAACGTATGAAAATAAGCTTATTCTCGGATTCCTGTTCCTTCAAGTGTTGCTCTTTCTACTACTGCAAAATACAATGTTGTTCTTTGTTGAAGTAAATCTAGACATTGATAAATATGAAGGACAAAGCAGTTTTCACTTGGTTTGAGTGAAGGAATTCATTTTATACATAAAATCCCAAATCATTCAAAACGTATGAAAAGAAGCTTATTCTCGGATTCCTGATCCTTCAGTGTTGCTTTTTCTTCTACTGCAAAATACAATGTTGTTCTTTGTTGAAGTCGATCTAGACATTGATAAATATGAAGGACAAAGCAGTTTTAACTTGGTTTGAGTGAAGGAATTCATTTTATACATAAAATCCCAAATCATGCAGAACGTATGAAAATAAGCTTATTCTCGGATTACTGATCCTTCAGTGATGCTCTTTCTTCTACTGCAAAATCCAGTGTTGTTCTTTGTTGAAGTCAATCTAGACATTGATAAATATGAAGGACAAAGCAGTTTTCACTTGGTTTGAGTGAAGGATTTGCAGCTGAAAACCTCCCGCTCCCGCTTTTGATTGTGTATAGTCGGGCTTTCGAGCCTTTTCTTACCCGGTTTTTAGAAATTATGGTTAGACATTCAGACCTTGCAGCCGAAGACCTCCACTCCCTCTTTTGATCATACATTGTCGGGCATTCGCACCTTGTCTTACCCGCTTTTTACAAACTATAGTCAGACATTCACATCTTGCAGCTGAACCACCTCAGCTCCCTGTTTTGATCATGTATGGTCTGGCAATACTACCTTTTCTTACCCGTTTGTGAGTAATTATGGCTGGACATTCACACCTACTTGCAGTCGAACAGCTCTGCTCTCGCTTTTGATGGTATATATTCGGGCATTCGAACCTTTTCTTAACTGCTTTTTGCAAACTTTGGTCGGACGTTCACACCTTCTTGCAGCCGAACACCTCCGCTTCCGCTTTTGATGGTATATATTCGGGCATTCGAACCTTTTCTTAGCAGCTTTTTACAAACCATGGTTGAACTTTCACACCTTCTTGTAGCCGAACACCTCCACTCCCGCTTTTGATGGTGTATAGTCAGGCATTTGAACCTTTTCTTTCCCGCTTTTTACAAACTATGGTCGGACATTCAAACCTTCTTGTAGCCGAAAACCTCCGCTCCCTCTTTTGATCATACATTGTCGGGCATTCGCACCTTTTCTTACCCGTTTTTTACAAACCATGGTCGGACTGTCACACATTCTTGTAGCCAAACACATCCGCTCCCGCTATTGATTGTGTACAGTCGGGTATTTTAACCTTTTCTTACCCGTTTTTTACCAACTATGGTCGGACATTCACACCTTCTTACAGCGGAACACCTCCGCTCCCTCTTTTGATGTTGTATGTTTGGGCATTCGAACCTTTTCTTACCCGCTTTTTACAAACTATGCTCGGACATTCAAACCTTCTTGTAGCCGAACACATCCACTCCTGCTTTTGATGATGTATGGTTGGGCATTCAAACCTACTTGTTGCCCGCTTTTCATTAATTTTTGTGGACATTCACACCTTGTCACAGCCAAACACCTCCGCTCCCTGTTTTGATCATGTATGGTTGGACATTCGCTCCTTTTCTCACCCGTTTTTTGCCAACTATGGTCGGCTGTTCACAGCTTCCTCTCCACCATACTTGGTGGGATATTCACACCCACTTGCATCCGAAGACCTTTTGTTGATATTTAGTCGGTCATTCGCAGCTTACCCGCTTTTGGCAAACTATGGCCTTCATGCAGCCAAACACCTCTGATCTCGCTTTTGATGATGTAAGGTTGGGCATTCAGACCTTGCTTCACCTGCTTTTCACCAAATATAGTCGGACATTCACACCTTCTTGCAGCCGAACACTTCCGCTCCACCTTTTAGTGTTCTATCACACCTTTTTTTTCACCGCATTTTATAGATTATGGTTGGAAATTCTCAACCACTCTCATCCGAAGACCTCTCCTCCCGCTTTTGTTAATATATTTGAACTTTAGTCGGACATTCACACCTTCTTGCAGCTGAACCACCTCCGCTCCCTGTTTTGATCATGTATGGTCTGGCAATACTACCTTTTCTTACCCGTTTGTTAGTAATTATGGCTGGACATTCACACCTACTTGCAGCCGAACACCACCTCTCCCGCTTTTGATGATGTATGGACGGGCATTCTTACCTTTTCTAACACATTTTTCAGCAATTATGGTTGGAGATTCACACTTACTCACAGCCGAACAACTCCGCTCCCGCATTTGATGGTGTATAGTCGGGCATTCTCACCCTTTCTCATCAGCTTTTTGCAAATTATGATCTGACATTCACACCTGCTTTTGATAATGTATGGTTTGGCATTCGCACCTTTTCTTACCCATTTTTCAGTAATTATGGGTGGACATTCACACCTTCTTGCAGCTGAACACCTCCTCTCCCGCTATTGATTGTGTACAGTCGGGTATTTTAACCTTTTCTTACCCGCTTTTTACCAAATATGGTCGGACATTCACACCGTCTTACAGCGGAACACCTCTGCTCCCGCTTTTGATGGTGTATAGTCAGGCATTTGAACCTTTTCTTACCCTCTTTTTACAAACTATGGTCGGACATTCAAACCTTCTTGTAGCCGAAAACCTCCGCTCCCTCTTTTGATTATACATTGTTGGGCATTCGCACCTTATTTACAAACTATAGTCAGACATTCACACCTTGCAGCTGAGCCACCTCAGCTCCCTGTTTTGATAGTGTATGTTCGGGCATTCGAACCTATTCTTACCCCCTTTTTACAAACTATGCTCGGAGATTCACACCTACTCACAGCCGAACAACTCCGCTCCCGCATTTGATAATGTCTTGTCCGGCATTCTAGTCTCTTCTAACACATTTTTCAGCAATTATGGTTGGACATTCACACCTACTCACAGCCTAACACTTCCGCTCCCACATTTGATGGTGTATAGCCGGGCATTTTCACCCTTTCTCATCAGCTTTTTGCAAATTATGATCTGACATTCACACCTACTTGCAGTCGAACAGCTCTGCTCCCGCTTTTGATTATGTTTGGTTGGATATTCGAACCTTTTCTTAACTGCTTTTTACAAACTTTGGTCGGACGTTCACACCTTCTTGCAGCCGAACACATCCACTTCCACTTTTGATGGTATATATTCGGGCATTCGAACCTTTTCTTACCCGCTTTTTACAAACCGTGGTCGGACTTTCACACCTTCTTGTAGCCAAACAACTCCGCTCCCGCTATTGATTGTGTACAGTCGGGTATTTTAACCTTTTCTTACCCGCTTTTTACCAACTATGGTCGGACATTTACACCTTCTTACAGCGGAACACCTCCGCTCCCTCTTTTGATGGTCTATGTTCGGGCATTCGAACCTTTTCTTACCCGCTTTTTACAAACTATGGTCGGACATTCAAACTTTCTTGTAGCCGAACACATCCACTCCTGCTTTTGATGAGCAGGATGGTTGGGCATTTTCACCTTTTCTTACCCATTTTTCAGTAATTATGGGTGGACATTCACACCTTCTTGCAGCTGAAAAACTCCTCTCCCGCTTATGATCATGTGCGGTTTGATATTTGAAAATTTTCTTTCATGTTTTAAAGCAATTATTGATGGACATTCAAATCTTCTTGTAGCCGAACACATCCACTCCTGCTTTTGATGATGTATGGTAAGCTTTTCTTACCCGCTTTTTACAAACTATGGTCGGACATTCAAACCTTCTTGTAGCCAAAACCCTCCGCTCCCTCTTTTGATCATACATTGTTGGGCATTCGCACCTTATCTTACCCGCTTTTTACAAACTATAGTCAGACATTCATACCTTGCAGCTGAACCACCTCCGCTCCCTGTTTTGATCATGTATGGTCTGGCAATACTACCTTTTCTTACCCGTTTGTGAGTAATTAATCCCAAAATATTGAGCATAAAATAAGTCTTTATGCTGATGATGTATTACTTTTCCTTCAGAACTCACAGACGTCTCTCAGTCACACGATCACACTCATAAATAAATTCTCAGCACTTTCTGACTACTCTATCAACTGGTCTAAGACCACAGTTCTGCCCATTAACTGTAGGGTCCATAATATACCTGCGATCACTTTACAGTCAGGAAATATTAGATATTTAGGCATAAACATTTCCTCCAGGCTCTCAGAGCTAACAAAGCTAAATTATGTGCAATTATTAAAGACAGTAGAGGACGATCTCTCGTTGGAAGTCCTTACCTATATCACTTATGGGGAGAGTTACATCCATTAAAATGATGATACTACCAAAAGTTAACTATTTGTTCTCAATGATCCCCATAAAACCATCTGCTACTTGGTTTAAGTCACTAGATTCATGCATCTCCAAATTTCTGTGGAAAAACAAACCACCACGTATTAGTTTAAAAACCCTACAGAAGACCAAGGACAGTGGTGGATTAGATTTACCTCATTTTCAGCACTATTCCTTAGACAATATGTTACAATATATATCAAAATGGTTTAAACCTTGTTGTTGTCACAGTTCCCAGAGACGTTGTAATCGTTGAGGATTCTATATTCACCCCCTCATTAGAGGCACGTAATGCAGATTGATGACACTGAATCTTCTTCTCTGTTCATTGCTGGCATCATTCCCAGCATCGTAAGTGTTTGTGGCATTGTTAGCCTCTTCTTCTGGATCTTGATATCGAGAATCCTTTTGTATTTCTGGTTTGTCAGTCCTCTGTCTTCGTTCACCGGAGTCTTTGTCTTTTTGTCCTTGAGTTTGGTGATTTTTTCTTCTTTTGATGCCTTGACACAATGTGACAGGTGATACCACGTGGGAGATCCTGTAACTTGGATTGCTGTCCCTGTGCTGCGAAATGGCTGTGCTGCTCAAATGGTCTCTCCTTCATCATGGTTACATGCTGCCATTCCGACATCTCGCCATTCCGACATGGGTCTCCAATTGTCGGAATGGCGACACTTAATTTTTTATCAAACGTCCCACCATTCCGACACTTTTTTCCTCCTATGGTCGGAATGGCGGTATGTTTTTTTTTTTTTTTAACATACCGCCATTCCGACAGTTCCTTTTAATAGCCTATTTTTTACCCAAAACATTTTGCACTAATGATATGCCGGCGCAAATACGCCCTAAAGTTTGGCGCACAAGCTTTGCACATGCAGAGGCCACAGCCTCGCAAACAAACTTTAATAATCTATTATCAAAATCCCCTGAATTTCAAATATAAAAATACAGATATTAATATAACTCTGGCGAGACTGAAACTGATTAAGCAGAAATACAGTGTCAGTGAGCTGTCACAGCAGCCAGCTGGAGCGGAGCTCTCCACAGAGCCCATGCGTCTTTTGCACGCTGTCATCATATGCAAAAGTAATAATTGCAATTACAGATATCACGGCTACTGCACAGGACACAGTTGCGAGCACTCTGCCTTGCCTTGCCAATACAAGAAGATAGAAATGACAGCATAGAACGTATAAAACACAACAAAATGCAGTAAAAACGTTTATTCATGTTATTCACGTGATTTATGAGTACTCACTCCAATTTTGGGAAGCGCGGATGGGTTTTGCGCATTTGGCACAAACACACAGCCGCAACGGTTGTAGCTTTATACAGCCTGTTGATATCTTAAGGACCTAACTGGTCACACCTGGGACTAAATGTCATGTAGAGATTGTTTTTACATGACATTACAGCTGAACATATAGCTTTCATCCACAAACCAACGTGGGAGAGCCCGAAGACGCATGTGCCAGACGCACATAGGCATGCGTAAAACCAATTTTGACCACTTCATACTGTTTATTTGCTTTCTTTTAGTTAACTTTCGTTTCTTTTGGATTCTTGTGCGTGTTATGGAGCCGTTTTGGTCCATGTTTGTAAGCCTTTTTTTCCTGGATTAAATTTTCGGAAGTTGAAACAAGTGGCATTGGAGTGTGTGATTGAAAACCACCGCGGACTGCTTCTCCTCCTCCAGTTGCCGAGACTTTGTGTTTTTAATAACGCTTGTCTATAAACATGTTAAACATATAAATTGCATGAACAGAAAGAAGGGACTCACCTGTTGAGTAACACACATTTCCTTATACGGAAAGCCTTGTCGGAATGGTGGGACATTTGAACGTCAGAATAGCGGGATGTCGCAATGGTGGGATGTCGGAATGGTGGGACGTTTGCATGTCGGAATGGTGGTATGTCGGAATGGTGGTATGTCGGAATGGTGGGATGTCGGAATAGCGGGATGTCGGAATGGCGGGATTTCGGAATGGGTGTTGCCACCCCCTTCATCATATACACAGTTATTTATACATCACCTTCCACCATGAAGCGTTGTCCCTTTTTGTTTCTCTCTTTGTTCTTAAAATGCTGTTATGCATGTCTAAACCAATCCATTAAATTAGATCATTTTGGCAGTAAAGCGATCTACAATGTGCTTGGTCGCAAAGCTGCTCATCTGTGGTAAACAGCTCTTCAGAAAGGCATTCTTCAATTGATTTCACTAATTCTATGTAATAATTTTGTGATTTCCTACAAAACTACACTTCTTCTCCCATCTGTCTGAGTATTTAATATTGTCTGGGTCCCGTTAAAACATGTATTTTTCCCATCTAATTCCTTGTTTGCTTTAAAACAAGTATTCCCCATTTTCTATCCCTTCAGTAGCCAACCAGTTTGTATGGAGTACACTGGAGCAACTTGACTGATCAGTAAAACACTGCTTTTGTTGTCACCGCAAGGCTTCCCCCGTCGGTTGTTTCACTGAGACACTACTGAGTAACTATAACTCAACACAGTTTATACACATAACATTCATATACATACTAACAAACAAACAAACAATTATTTATCGCAATTTTCTCATCTCTGTTTGAACGTACACCCAGGTAAATATTCCTGTAGTCTTCTCATACCGACTATGGACCCATTCATTGTTTAACTTCACTGTTTTGCAAATCCTAATTGAATATTACACATTGACATTGAACTTTACTTGATAAGCAGGTCTTCATTGCATTCAGCAGCCTATATGTGAGCATCTATGTGTAAGCTGTTCTTCTTTGCATTTATCAGCAGCAAGCAATTCTTCATTGCACATGCATATGAAAATAGTAAAACAATTCCAATGCGTTAGCGAAACCTTCTATATCAGGAGTGTCCATCATGATGCTGGGAATAGAACCTCTTTCCCAGAATAGTTCAACCTTCATTACTCAACTGATCATAACTCCGCAATGAGCACATTTCAAAGTATCATTCCTCTACATATATTCAAAAATCTATGTGTAAATGTTTAATATTTCTTATATTTGTTGATGTCATTCTGTGTGCATGTGGCCTAAACCCAATCTCTGTGTGGCAATTTTAATTTAAACAAGTTGAACTCTGCCTCTGATCATTTAAAAAAGGTGTGTACCAATATCAACCTTTCTCAGGTAATTACTGATCCTACAAAACCAAAGAGATCCTTCAAGGTTGTCCCTGATTGGCTCAATCTTAACAAATCAAAGGTAGAAAATCCGCAGTATCTGAACTTGGTGTTAGTTATCACTGCTCAATAGCCTGTATCAGAATTGCAAAAATGAAAACATTAGGTCCACGCTTGGTATCCAGATCCTGAAACATCTCCATGAGCAGGCTTTTTTTTAACTGATCCGTTGAATAGTTATATGACACTGTTAAAATCCCAGATGAAGATCTAGCACTTGACCATTTTTGTAAATCTTCTAATTCCATAGTTGATAAACACGCCCCTTTTAAAAAGTATAGAACTTAGAACAGGTCTATCCCTGGCTTTCGGCAGAACTGTCTTCTTTACTTTTTTTTCCCCTTGTCCTGTTCAGCATTATGTCAGAAGAATTGTAGTCTGAATACCTATGATGCCAAACAGATTTGTTTTGCCAAGGGAAGTTTTATAAATGTAAAGCTCCCCTTGATGCCCATTTATTTATTTCTTTTTACAATATATGACATGAACTGAACTGAACCGGACCGGGGGACAAGGAAAGAAGAAGAGGAAAGAAGAGGAAACAGAAAAAAAATAGAAACAAAAACCAGACAACCAGCTGCTACACCTGTAAAAAACAAAACAGACAACAATCCATGGCCTATGAGGGGAATCCAGCCTTAGCGCCAAGAGGAGCACCTGAAAGCAGACAAGCAGAGAAAAAACAAACACACAAACAAACAAAAACAAGCACAAGAAGCGGCAATCGCATACAACACAGCTGTGGATATAGATGACCTGAGACGACATGATAATACATCAACTGCTTAGTGACCATGCTACTGGACTAATGAATGTGTGTGTGTGTGTGTGTGTGTGAGAACATGCAACACCCATGGCACAGGACCTACATGATAACCGTGCTTAGTTATGAGTGTATAAGCGTACAGGGCCACAATCCACAGCCCCCCAAACAATCAGAAGCAGGCAGAGAGGGCCACAAGACCCAGGCCACCAGCAGCCCCCACAGAGCACAGAACCCAGGTAGCCCACCGCAGGGGCAACCACGCATCCACCCAGAAGACTGCAGAGGAAGCCCCCGGAAAGAGCCCCCATAAGCATAGGGCAGAGGCACTCCGGGAACCAGGGGCAACAGCCCACCGACCCCGCCAGGCCCCAGCCGCCCAGACATGGGCCGTGCACTGGACCTGGGCCCCAGGAGCCCGAGCGCCCCCAAACCCCCCGGCAGAGGCCCCACCCAATACCCAGGAGGGCCAAGCGCCCCAGACAGCCACAAAGTGGGTCAGCGCCTGCCCCAGCGCCCCTGGCCAAGTGCCCTGGGAGTCAAGACGTGCCCACAGGTGGGTGAAGTCGCGAGCAGTGGGGAGAGGCAACGCTGATGCCCCATCGGGAGAAACACAGGCAGGCCAGGCGACAGCAAGTCCCAGATCCAGGCCCAATCATTACCACACACACTTTCACGTCCCATACATCCACACATCCACACATCCTACCTCCCTCGACTCTGCTGGGGTGTAGTGCAGCGGGCACACCAGGAGGCCAGCAACCCCCCAGCCACCACAGACCCCGAACCAGCAGAACAATTAATTAATCCTCCTGGCCCCTCCTGCCCCGAGCAGACACCAGGAAGCAGGGGTGTGCGAAGAAGACCCCTCCCCTCACCCTTCTGGCTCTTCAATATTTTCTAATAGTGAGCAATTAAAATTGAGGGGCAGCCAAACTTGTAGAACTGGGAGCGCGGCACTCTGGGCAGCCTACATACCCAAAGAGCCCCGCCCACCAGATGCCACTCAGTGTAACCACCCCCCAAGACCTAATGTGTGTGTGTGAGTGTGTTTGATAAGTACTAATGTCTAAGGTGTAATTAAAACAGGGGCAGGGAACTGCAGAGTGCAACCAAAGGGGACCACCTACGTGGCCCCATCCACTACACCCCACCGAACACACACGCCCCCAAAACCCTTCATGTGTGAGTGTGTGCTGTGTACAGGAGCCAGAAGGGAGAGGGGTATGGGGATATATACCGGGGGAGCTACTCTCCCCCAGAGAGGGCAGCCAGGGACTGGCTGCAATAGGCATCCCCGCTACCTGGGAGCCAGCAATGGGCAGGAGGGCCTGATGTCCACCAGGCTCGGGGCCTGCAGCGACCATATTCCGGGAGCTACTGTACCCCCAGAAGGTACCCATCCCGCCCCACCCCACTCAACCCACCCCGGAGGACCTCTACAAAAAACAAACAAACAAACCACCCGGTCACACCAGTCGCAGCAGCCCGGGCCTGAGACCCACCATCACCCAGCAACCCACCACCACCACTATGTGATAAAACTAATCAGTGGGGACCAGAGAGAATGAAATTCAGCCAATTGATGTTTTGAGGAGGCAGACATTGTTTCCATGCTAATATAATCTAAAAGAAAATTTCTAAACTGGTTAATACACAGATTGTTCTTCGCTTTCCAGTTCATGAGAATAGTTTTCTTTGCGATACATAACACTGTGACAACCATGTGTGCTGAGTTAATTTCCATGTTGATGTTGTCTAAGTCACCCAGTATGCACAGTGTGGGGCATGCAGGGATGCTACACTTTAGCCATGTTGATAGGTCCTCACAGACTTCAAGCCAGAACTTCTGGACAGGCGCAGAAAACCACAAAGCGTGTACATAATCATCAGGTGTGTTATCTGTGCAATGTGAGCAGATGTTTGAGTGTGTTAGACCCATCCTGAACATCCTTTGTCCTGTATAGTGTGTTCTATGAAGGATTTTGTATTGTATGAGCTGTAAATTAGGATTTCGAGTCTTTATGAAGGTGTTCAAACATATTTGTGGTTAGAAGCTATGACCAGAACTGATGGATAAATCTGCCTCCCATTTTGAGGATGGAAGAGACATTGTGTCATCTATCTTAGACAATAATTTATATATTTTTGATAGTAGTTTTGGGGTACAGATGCTTAGAAATTCTGCTACCCTAGTCGGGGGTTGTAAGTCTGGTTGGTGGAGGATATATCCATCCATCCATCCATCATCTGCCGCTTATCCGGGGGTCGGGTCGCGGGGGCAGCAGCTTGAGCAGAGAAACCCAGACGTCTCTGTCCCCGGCCACTTCCTCCAGCTCTTCCGGGGGGACCCCGAGGCGTTCCCAGGCCAGCCGAGAGACATAGTCTCTCCAACGTGTCCTGGGTCTCCCCCGGGGTCTCCTCCCAGTGGGACGTGCCCGGAACACCTCCCCAGGGAGGCGCCCAGGGGGCATCCTAACCAGATGCCCGAGCCACCTCATCTGACTCCTGTCAATGCGGAGGAGCAGCGGTTCTACTCCGAGCCCCTCCCGGATGACTGAGCTTCTCACCCTATCTCTAAGGGAGAGCCCAGACACCCTGCGGAGGAAACCCATTTCGGCCGCTTGTATTCGCGATCTTGTTCTTTCGGTCACTACCCACAACTCGTGACCATAGGTGAGGATGGGAACGTAGATTGACCAGTAAGTAGAGGCACCGGTCATACAGAGACCGAACGGCCCCTATCAAGGGGTCCGGCACTCCATATTCCCGGAGCACCCCCCACAGGACTCCACGAGGGACACGGTCGAACGCTTTCTCCAAGTCCACAAAACACATGTAGACTGGTTGGGCGAACTCCCATGCACCCTCCAGGATCCTGCCGAGGGTATAGAGCTGGTCCACTGTTCCACGGCCAGGACGAAAGCCACACTGCATCTCCTGAATCCGAGGCTCGATTATCCGACGGATCCTCCTCTCCAATACCCCCGAATAGACCTTACCAGGGAGGCTGAGGAGTGTGATACCCCTATAGTTGGAACACACCCTCCGGTCCCCCTTTTTAAAGAGGGGGACCACCACCCCAATCTGCCAGTCCAGAGGCACTGTCCCCGATGTCCACGCGATACTGCAGAGGCGTGTCAGCCAAGACAGCCCTACAACATCCAGAGCCTTGAGAAACTCAGGACGGACCTCATCCACCCCCGGGGCCTTGCCACCGAGGAACTTTTTAACCACCTCGGCAACCTCAGCCCCAGAAATGGGAGGCCCCGTCTCCGAGCTCTCCGACTCTGCCTCTTCCGAGCACGTGTTGGTAGGATTGAGGAGTTCCTCGAAGTACTCCCCCCACCGACTCACAACATCCCTAGTTGAGCTCAGCAAAGCCCCGTCCGCACTGTAAACAGTGTTGACTGTGAGCCGCTTCCCCCCCCTGAGATGCCGGATGGTGGACCAGAATCTTTTCGAGGCCGTCCGGAAATCGTTCTCCGTGGTCTCACCGAACTCCTCCCAGGCCCGAGTTTTTGCCTCAGCAACCGCCGAAGCCGTGGCCCGTCTGGCCCGTCGGTACCTATCAGCTTCTTCCAGGGTCCCACTGGCCAAAAAGGCCCGATAGGACTCCTTCTTCAGCTTGACGGCTTCCCTCACCACTGGTGTCCACCAGCAGGTTCGAGGGTTGCCGCCACGACAGGCACCGACCACCTTACGGCCACAACTCCGACCAGCTGCCTCGGCAATGGAGTCACGGAACATGGCCCATTCAATGTCCCCCACCTCAAATATGGTTGAAGCTCTGCCGGAGGTGGGAGTTAAAGCTCCTTCTGACGGGGGATTCTGACAAACGCTCCCAGCAGACCCTCACAATACGTTTGGGCCTGCCAGGTCTGATCGGCATCCTCCCCCACCAGCGGAGCCAACTCACCACCAGGTGGTGATCAGTTGACAGCTCCGCCCTTCTCTTCACCCGAGTGTCCAGGACATACGGCCGCAAGTCCGATGATACAACCACAAAGTCGATCATCGAACTGCGGCCAAGGGTGTCCTGGTGCCAAGTGCACATATGGACACCCTTATGCCTGAACATGGTGTTCGTTATGGACAGTCTATGACTGGCACAGAAGTCCAACAACATAACACCACTCTGATTCAGATCGGGGGGGCCGTTCCTCCCAATCACACCCCTCCAGGTCTCACTGTCATTGCCCACGTGAGCATTGAAGTCCCCCAGCAGAATGAGGGAGTCTCCGGTAGGAGCATTCTCCAGTGCCTCCCCCAGAGACTCCAAAAAGAGTAGGTACTCTGAACTGCTGTTTGGCGCATAGGCACAAACAACAGTCAGGACTCGTCCCCCCACCCAAGGCGGAGGGAGGCTACCCTCTCGTTCACTGGGGTAAACCCCAATGTACTGGCACACAGCCGGGGGGGCAATAAGTATGCCCACACCTGCTCTGCGCCTCTCACCACGGGCAACTCCAGAGTGGAAGAGAGTCCAACCCCTCTCAAGAGTACTGGTTCCAGATCCCAAGCCGTGCGTCGAGGTGAGTCCGACTATATCTAACGGTCTGATGAAGTTTCAACAATAAACAACAAACTTTGTATTATGAGAAAGAACCAGACTCATTCTTTAGGAATCCGAAAATAAGCTCTATTTTACGAGTTATGCACGAATTCGGATTCTCCTATAAAACGAATTCCTTAACTCAAACCAAGTTAAGACTGCTTTGTCCTTCATATTTATTCATGTCTAATCAAGTTTCAATGATAAACAACGTTGTACTTTGTAGAATGAGAAAGAACTTCTTCAGCAATAAGCATCTCTCGACAAATGACGAAATACAGATTTTGCTATAAAATTAATTGCTATCAGCCTGACTTAAAACTGTTTGTCTTCCTTATTTATCCACTTCAAATCAAGTTTCAACAATTAAAAATTTTTTGTAGTTTGAGAAAGAACAACTTAATCTTGAGCAATCAGTATAAAAAGAAGGTAAGCAAAGGTGCGAATGTCAAACCATACATGATCAAAACAGGGAGCGGAGGTGTTTGGCTGAGACAAGGTGTGAATGTCCACCCATAATTAATGAAAAGCGGGCAACAAGTAGGTTCGAATGCCCAACCATACATCATCAAAAGCAAGAGTGGATATGTTCAGCTACAAGAAGGTTTGAACGTCTGACCATAGTTTGTAAAAAGCGGGTAAGAAAAGGTTCGAATGCCTGACAATACACCATCAAAAGCGTGAGCGGAGGTGTTCCGCTGTAAGACGGTGTGAATGTCCGACCATAGTTGGTAAAAAGCGGGTAAGAAAAGGTTAAAATACCCGACTGTACACAATCAATAGCGGGAGCGGAGTTGTTCGGCTACAAGAAGGTGTGAAAGTCCAACCATGGTTTGTAAAAAGCTGCTAAGAAAAGGTTCGAATGCCCGAATATATACCATCAAAAGCGGAAGCGGAGGTGTTCGGCTGCAAGAAGGTGTGAACGTCCGACCAAAGTTTGTAAAAAGCAGTTAAGAAAAGGTTCGAATATCCAACCAAACAAAATCAAAAGCGGGAGCAGAGCTGTTCGACTGCAAGTAGGTGTGAATGTCCAGCCATAATTACTCACAAACGGGTAAGAAAAGGTAGTATTGCCAGACCATACATGATCAAAACAGGGAGCTGAGGTGGTTCAGCACCAAGGTGTGAATGTCTGACTATAGTTTGTAAAAAGCGGGTACGATAAGGTGCGAATGCCTGACAATGTATAATCAAAAGAGGGAGCAGAGGTTTTCGGCTACAAGAAGGTTTGAACGTCTGACCATAGTTTGTAAAAAGCGGGTAAGAAAAGGTTCGAATGCCCGAACATACACCATCAAAGGAGGGAGCGGAGGTGTTCCGCTGTAAGAAGGTGTGAATGTCCGACCATAGTTGGTAAAAAACGGGTAAGAAAAGGTTAAAATACCCGACTGTACACAATCAGTAGCGGGTGCGGAGTTGTTCGGCTACTAAAAGGTGTGAAAGTCCGACCATGGTTTGTAAAAAGCGGGTAAGAAAAGGTGCGAATGCCCGAAAATGTATGATCAAAAGAGGGAGCGGAGGTGTTTGGCTGCAAGAAGGTGTGAATGTACACCCATAATTACTGAAAAATGGGTAAGAAAAGGTGCGAATGCCCAAATATACATAATCAAAAGCAGGAGTGGATGTGTTCGGCTCCAAGAAGGGTTGAATGTCTGACCATAGTTTGTAAAAAGCAGGTAAGAAAAGGTTTGACTGCCCGAACATACACCATCAAAAGAGGGAGCGGAGGTGTTCCGCTGTAAGAAGGTGTGAATGTCCGACCATAGTTGGTAAAAAGCGGGTAAGAAAAGGTTAAAATACCCGACTGTACACAATCAATAGCGGGAGCGGAGTTGTTCGGCTACTAAAAGATGTGAAAGTCCGACTATGTTTTGTAAAAAGCGGGTAAGAAAAGGTGCTAATGCCCGACAATGTATGATCAAAAGAGGGAGCAGAGGTGTTCGGCTGCAAGAAGGTCTGAATGTCCAACCATAATTTGTATAAACCGGGAAGGAAAGTTTCGAAAGCCCGACTATACACCATCAAAAGCGGGAGCAGAGTGGTTCAGCTGCAAGAAGGTCTGAATGTCCATCAATAATTGCTTTAAAACATGAAAGAAAATTTTCGAATATCATCCGCACATGATCATAAGAAGGAGAGGAGGTGTTCAGCTGCAAGAAGGTGTGAATGTCCACCCATAATTCCTGAAAAATGGGTAAAAAAAGGTGCGAATGCCCAACCATACATTATCAAAAGCAGGTGTGAATGTCAGATCATAATTTGCAAAAAGCTGATGAGAAAGGGTGAGAATGCCCGACTATACACCATCAAATGCGGGAGCGGAGGTGTTTGGCTCTGAGTAGGTGTGAATGTCCGACCATAATTGCTGAAAAATGTGTTAGAAAAGGAAAGAATGCCGGACCATACATCATCAAAAGCGAGAGAGGTGGTGTTCGGCTGCAAAAAGGTGTAAATGTTCGACTAAAGTTTGTAAAAAGCGGGTAAGACATGGTGCGAATGCCTGACAAGGTATGATCAAAAGCAGGAGCGGAGGTGTTCAGCTGCAAGAAGGTCTAAATGTCCATCAATAATTGCTAGAAAACATGAAAGAAAATTTTCGAAAATCAAACCGCACATGATCATAAGTGGGAGAGGAGGTGTTCAGCTGCAAGAAGGTGTGAATGTCCACCCATTATTCCTGACAAATGGGTAAGAAAAGGTGCTAATGCCAAACCATACATTATCAAAAGCAGGTGTGAATGTCAGATCATAATTTGCAAAAAGCTGATGAGAAAGGGTGAGAATGTCCGACTGCACACCATCAAATGCGGGAGCGGAGTTGTTCGGCTGTGAGTAGGTGTGAATCTCCGACCGTAATTTCTGAAAAATGTGTTAGAAAAGGTAAGAATGCCGGTCCATACATCATCAAAAGCGAGAGAGGTGGTGTTCGGCTGCAAGTAGGTGTGAATGTCCAGCCATAATTACTCACAAACGGGTAAGAAAAGGTAGTATTGCCAGACCATACATGATCAAAACAGGGAGCGGAGGTGGTTCAGCTGCAAGAAGGTGTGAATGTCTCACTAAAGTTCAAATATATTAACAAAAGCGGGAGGAGAGGTCTTCGGATGAGAGTGGTTGAGAATTTCCAACCATAATCTATAAAATTCGGTGAAAAAAAGGTGTGATAGAACACTAAAAGGTGGAGCGGAAGTGTTCGGCTGCAAGAAGGTGTGAATGTCCGACTATATTTGGTGAAAAGCAGGTGAAGCAAGGTCTGAATGCCCAACCTTACATTATCAAAAGCGAGATCAGAGGTGTTTGGCTGCAAGAAGGCCATAGTTTGCCAAAAGCGGGTAAGCTGCGAATGACCAACTAAATATCAACAAAAGTGGGGGCGGAGGTCTTCGGATGCAACTGGGTGTGAACATCCCACCATACAAGTATGGTGGAGAGGAAGCTGTGAACAGCCGACCATAGTTTGCAAAAAGCGGGTGAGAAAAGGTGCGAATGTGCAACCATACATGATCAAAACAGGGAGCGGAGGTGTTTGGCTGTGACAAGGTGTGAATGTCCACCCAAAATTAATGAAAAGCGGGCAAAAAGTAGGTTTGAATGCCCAACCATACATCATCAAAAGCAGGAGTGGATATGTTCGGCTACAAGAAGGTTTGAACGTCTGACCATAGTTTGTAAAAAGCGGGTAAGAAGGTTCGAATATCCAACCAAACATAATCAAAAGCGGGAGCAGAGCTGTTCGAATGCAAGTAGGTGTGAATGTCCAGCCATAATTACTCACAAACGGGTAAGAAAAGGTAGTATTGCCAGACCATACATGATCAAAACAGGGAGCTGAGGTGGTTCAGCACCAAGGTGTGAATGTCTGACTACAGTTTGTAAAAAGCGGGTAAGATAAGGTGCGAATGCCCGACAATGTATAATCAAAAGAGGGAGCAGAGGTTTTCGGCTACAAGAAGGTTTGAATGTCCGACCATAGTTTGTAAAAAGCGGGTAAGAAAAGGTTCAAATGCCTGACTATACACCATCAAAAGCGCGGAGCGGAGGTGTTCCGCTGTAAGACGGTGTGAATGTCCGACCATAGTTGGTAAAAAGCGGGTAAGAAAAGGTTAAAATACCCGACTGTACACAATCAATAGCGGGAGCGGAGTTGTTCGGCTACAAGAAGGTGTGAAAGTCCAACCATGGTTTGTAAAAAGCTGGTAAGAAAAGGTTCGAATGCCCGACAATGTATGATCAAAAGAGGGAGCGGAGGTGTTCGGCTGCAAGAAGGTCTGAATGTCCAACCATAATTTGTAAAAACCGGGAAGGAAAGGCTCGAAAGCCCGACTATACACCATCAAAAGCGGGAGCAGAGTGGTTCAGCTGCAAGAAGGTCTGAGTGTCCATCAAAAAAAAAAGGTGTGATAGAACACTAAAAGGTGGAGCGGAAGTATTCGGCTGCAAGAAGGTGTGAATGTCCTACTATATTTGATGAAAAGCAGGTGAAGCAAGGTCTTAATGCCCAACCTTACATTATCAAAAGCGAGATCAGAGGTGTTTGGCTGCAAGAAGGCCATAGTTTGCCAAAAGCGGGTAAGCTGCGAATGACCAACTAAATATCAACAAAAGTGGGGGCGGAGGTCTTCGGATGCAACTGGGTGTGAACATCCCACCATACAAGTATGGTGGAGAGGAAGCTGTGAACAGCCGACCATAGTTTGCAAAAAGCGGGTGAGAAAAGGTGCGAATGTCCAACCATACATGATCAAAACAGGGAGCGGAGGTGTTTGGCTGTGACAAGGTGTGAATGTCCACCCAAAATTAATGAAAAGCGGGTAAAAAGTAGGTTTGAATGCCCAACCATACATCATTAAAAGAAGGAGTGGATGTGTTCGGCTACAAGAAGGTTTGAATGTCCGAGCATAGTTTGTAAAAAGCGGGTAAGAAAAGGTTCGAATGCCCAAACATACACCATCAAAAGAGGGAGCGGAGGTGTTCCGCTGTAAGAAGGTGTGAATGTCCGACCATAGTTGGTAAAAAAGTGGGTAAGAAAAGGTTAAAATACCCGACTGTACACAATCAATAGCGGGAGCGGAGTTGTTTGGCTACAAGAATGTGTGAAAGTCCGACCATGGTTTGTAAAAAACGGGTAAGAAAAGGTGCGAATGCCCGACAATGTATGATCAAAAGAGGGAGCGGAGGTTTTTGGCTACAAGAAGGTTTGAATGTCCGACCATAGTTTGTAAAAAGCGGGTAAGAAAAGGTTCAAAGGCCTGACTATACACCATCAAAAGCGGGAGCGGAGGTGTTCCGCTGTAAGACGGTGTGAATGTCCGACCATAGTTGGTAAAAAGCGGGTAAGAAAAGGTTAAAATACCCGACTGTACACAATCAATAGGGGGAGCGGAGTTGTTTGGCTACAAGAAGGTGTGAAAGTCCAACCATGGTTTGTAAAAAGCTGGTAAGAAAAGGTTCGAATGCCCGAATATATACCATCAAAAGCGGAAGCGGAAGTGTTCGGCTGCAAGAAGGTGTGAACGTCCGACCAAAGTTTGTAAAAAGCAGTTAAGAAAAGGTTCGAATATCCAACCAAACATAATCAAAAGCGGGAGCAGAGCTGTTCGACTGCAAGTAGGTGTGAATGTCCAGCCATAATTACTCACAAAGGGGTAAGAAAAGGTAGTATTGCCAGACCATACATGATCAAAACAGGGAGCTGAGGTGGTTCAGCTGCAAGGTGTGAATGTCTGACTATAGTTTGTAAAAAGCGGGTAAGATAAGGTGCGAATGCCCGACCATACATGATCAAAACAGGGAGCGGAGGTGTTTGGCTGTGACAAGGTGTGAATGTCCACCCAAAATTAATGAAAAGCGGGTAAAAAGTAGGTTTGAATGCCCAAGCATACATCATTAAAAGAAGGAGTGGATGTGTTCGGCTACAAGAAGGTTTGAATGTCCGAGCATAGTTTGTAAAAAGCGGGTAAGAAAAGGTTTGAATGCCCAAACATACACCATCAAAAGAGGGAGCGGAGGTGTTCCGCTGTAAGAAGGTGTGAATGTCCGACCATAGTTGGTAAAAAAGTGGGTAAGAAAAGGTTAAAATACCCGACTGTACACAATCAATAGCGGGAGCGGAGTTGTTTGGCTACAAGAATGTGTGAAAGTCCGACCATGGTTTGTAAAAAACGGGTAAGAAAAGGTGCGAATGCCCGACAATGTATGATCAAAAGAGGGAGCGGAGGTTTTTGGCTACAAGAAGGTTTGAATGTCCGACCATAGTTTGTAAAAAGCGGGTAAGAAAAGGTTCAAAGGCCTGACTATACACCATCAAAAGCGGGAGCGGAGGTGTTCCGCTGTAAGACGGTGTGAATGTCCGACCATAGTTCGTAAAAAGCGGGTAAGAAAAGGTTAAAATACCCGACTGTACACAATCAATAGGGGGAGCGGAGTTGTTTGGCTACAAGAAGGTGTGAAAGTCCAACCATGGTTTGTAAAAAGCTGGTAAGAAAAGGTTCGAATGCCCGAATATATACCATCAAAAGCGGAAGCGGAAGTGTTCGGCTGCAAGAAGGTGTGAACGTCCGACCAAAGTTTGTAAAAAGCAGTTAAGAAAAGGTTCGAATATCCAACCAAACATAATCAAAAGCGGGAGCAGAGCTGTTCGACTGCAAGTAGGTGTGAATGTCCAGCCATAATTACTCACAAAGGGGTAAGAAAAGGTAGTATTGCCAGACCATACATGATCAAAACAGGGAGCTGAGGTGGTTCAGCTGCAAGGTGTTAATGTCTGACTATAGTTTGTAAAAAGCGGGTAAGATAAGGTGCGAATGCCCGACAATGTATAATCAAAAGAGGGAGCAGAGGTTTTCGGCTACAAGAAGGTTTGAATGTCCGACCATAGTTTCTAAAAAGTGGGTAAGAAAAGGTTCAAATGCCTGACTATACACCATCAAAAGCGGGAGCGGAGGTGTTCCGCTGTAAGACGGTGTGAATGTCCGACCATAGTTGGTAAAAAGTGGGTAAGAAAAGGTTAAAATACCCGACTGTACACAATCAATAGCGGGAGCGGAGTTGTTCGGCTACAAGAAGGTGTGAAAGTCCAACCATCGTTTGTAAAAAGCTGGTAAGAAAAGGTTCGAATGCCCGAATATATACCATCAAAAGCGGAAGCGGAGGTGTTCGGCTGCAACCAAAGGTGTGAACGTCCGACCAAAGTAGGCAAAAAGCAGTAAAGAAAAGGTTCGAATATCCAAACATAATTAAAAGCGAGAGAGATTGTGTTCAGCTGCAAGTAGGTGTGAATATCCAGCCATAACTACTCACAAACGGGTAAGAAAATGTAGTATTGCCAGACCATACAAGATCAAAACAGGGAGCGGAGGTGGTTTAGCTGCAAAAAGGGGTGAATGTCCAACTAAAGTTCAAATATATTAACAAAAGCGGGAGGAGAGGTCTTCGGATTAGAGTGGTTGAAATTTCCAACCATAATCTATAAAATGCGGTGAAAAAAAAAGGTGTGAAGGAATGAATTTTATAGCAAAATCCGAAATCATGCATAACTCCGCAAAAGGAACGTATTGCTCAACCAAAGGGATGCTTCTTTCTCATTCAGGGTAATATGAGGAACTTTATGCTTGATACATTTTAGACATGGATAACTATGAAGGACAAAGCAATTTTAACTTGGTTTGAGCAAAGCAATTCATTTTATAGGAAAATCCGAAATCGTGCAGGACTCATGAAAGTAAGCTTATTCTCGGATTCCTGATCCTCCAGTGTTGCTCTTTCCTATACTGCAAAATACAGCCTTGTTCTTTGTTGAAATCGATATAGACATTGATAAATATGAAGGAAAAAGCAGTTTCCACTTTGTTTGAGTGAAGGAATTAATTTTATAGCAAAATCCCAAATCAAGCAGAACGTATGAAAATAAGCGTGTTTTCGGATTCCTGATCCTTCAGTGTTGCTATTTCTTCTACTGCAAAATACAATGTTGTTCTTTGTTGAAGTCAATCTAGACATTGATAAATATGAAGGACAAAGCAGTTTTAACATAGTTTGAGTAAAGGAATTCATTTTATACATAAAATCCCAAATCATGCAGAACGTATGAAAAGAAGCTTATTCTCGGATTCCTGATCCTTCAGTGTTGCTTTTTCTTCTACTGCAAAATACAATGTTGTTCTTTGTTGAAGTCGATCTAGACATTGATAAATATGAAGGACAAAGCAGTTTTAACTTGGTTTGAGTGAAGGAATTCATTTTATACATAAAATCCCAAATCATGCAGAACGTATGAAAATAAGCTTATTCTCGGATTACTGATCCTTCAGTGTTGCTCTTTCTTCTACTGCAAAATCCAGTGTTGTTCTTTGTTGAAGTCAATCTAGACATTGATAAATATGAAGGACAGAGCAGTTTTAACATAGTTTGAGTGAAGGCATTCATTTCTAGTAAAATCAATAATCGTGGAGAACTCATGAAAATAAGCTTATTCTCGGATTCCTAAAACTTTTGATTTGCTCTTTCTTTACTGCAAAGTACAATGTTGTTCTTTGTTGAAGTCGATCTAGACATTGATAAATATGAAGGACAAAGCAGTTTTCACTTGGTTTGAGTGAAGGATTTGCAGCTGAAAACCTCCCGCTCCCGCTTTTGATTGTGTATAGTCGGGCTTTCGAGCCTTTTCTTACCCGGTTTTTAGAAATTATGGTTAGACATTCAGACCTTGCAGCCGAAGACCTCCACTCCCTCTTTTGATCATACATTGTCGGGCATTCGCACCTTGTCTTACCCGCTTTTTACAAACTATAGTCAGACATTCACACCTTGCAGCTGAACCACCTCAGCTCCCTGTTTTGATCATGTATGGTCTGGCAATACTACCTTTTCTTACCCGTTTGTGAGTAATTATGGCTGGACATTAACACCTACTTGCAGTCGAACAGCTCTGCTCCCGCTTTTGATGGTATATATTCGGGCATTCGAACCTTTTCTTAACTGCTTTTTGCAAACTTTGGTCGGACGTTCACACCTTCTTGCAGCCGAACACCTCCGCTTCCGGTTTTGATGGTATATATTCGGGCATTCGAACCTTTTCTTAGCAGCTTTTTACAAACCATGGTTGAACTTTCACACCTTCTTGTAGCCGAACACCTCCGCTCCCGCTTTTGATGGTGTATAAGTCAGGCATTTGAACCTTTTCTTACCCGCTTTTTACAAACTATGGTCGGACATTCACACCTTGCAGCTGAACCACCTCAGCTCCCTGTTTTGATCATGTATGGTCTGGCAATACTACCTTTTCTTACCCGTTTGTGAGTAATTATGGCTGGACATTAACACCTACTTGCAGTCGAACAGCTCTGCTCCCGCTTTTGATGGTATATATTCGGGCATTCGAACCTTTTCTTAACTGCTTTTTGCAAACTTTGGTCGGACGTTCACACCTTCTTGCAGCCGAACACCTCCGCTTCCGGTTTTGATGGTATATATTCGGGCATTCGAACCTTTTCTTAGCAGCTTTTTACAAACCATGGTTGAACTTTCACACCTTCTTGTAGCCGAACACCTCCGCTCCCGCTTTTGATGGTGTATAGTCAGGCATTTGAACCTTTTCTTACCCGCTTTTTACAAACTATGGTCGGACATTCAAACCTTCTTGTAGCCGAAAACCTCCGCTCCCTCTTTTGATCATACATTGTCGGGCATTCGCACCTTTTCTTACCCGTTTTTTACAAACCATGGTCGGACTGTCACACATTCTTGTAGCCAAATACATCCGCTCCCGCTATTGATTGTGTACAGTCGGGTATTTTAACCTTTTCTTACCCGTTTTTTACCAACTATGGTCGGACATTCACACCTTCTTACAGCGGAACACCTCCGCTCCCTCTTTTGATGGTGTATGTTTGGGCATTCGAACCTTTTCTTATCCGCTTTTTACAAACTATGCTCGGACATTCAAACCTTCTTGTAGCCGAACACATCCACTCCTGCTGTTGATGATGTATGGACCGGCATTCTTACCTTTTCTAACACATTTTTCAGCAATTATGGTCGGAGATTCACACTTACTCACAGCCGAACAACTCCGCTCCCGCATTTGATGGTGTATAGTCGGGCATTCTCACCCTTTCTCATCAGCTTTTTGCAAATTATGATCTGACATTCACACCTGCTTTTGATAATGTATGGTTTGGAGTTCGCACCTTTTCTTACCCATTTTTCAGTAATTATGGGTGGACATTCACACCTTCTTGCAGCTGAACAACTCCTCTCCCGCTATTGATTGTGTACAGTCGGGTATTTTAACCTTTTCTTACCTGCTTTTTACAAACTATGCTCGGACATTCAAACCTTCTTGTAGCCTAACACATCCACTCCTGCTGTTGATGATGTATGGTTGGGCATTCAAACCTACTTGTTGCCCGCTTTTCATTAATTTTGGGTGGATATTCACACCTTGTCACAGCCAAACACCTCCGCTCCCTGTTTTGATCATGTATGGTTGGACATTCGCACCTTTTCTCACCCGCTTTTTGCCAACTATGGTCGGCTGTTCACAGCTTCCTCTCCACCATACTTGTATGGTGGGATATTCACACCCACTTGCATCCGAAGACCTTTTGTTGATATTTAGTCGGTCATTCGCAGCTTACCCGCTTTTGGCAAACTATGGCCTTCATGCAGCCAAACACCTCTGATCTCGCTTTTGATGATGTAAGGTTGGGCATTCAGACCTTGCTTCACCTGCTTTTCACCAAATATAGTTGGACATTCACACCTTCTTGCAGCCGAACACTTCCGCTCCACCTTTTAGTGTTCTATCACACCTTTTTTTTCACCACATTTTATAGATTATGGTTGGAAATTCTCAACCACTCTCATCCGAAGACCTCTCCTCCCGCTTTTGTTAATATATTTGAACTTTAGTCGGACATTCACACCTTCTTGCAGCTGAACCACCTCCGCTCCCTGTTTTGATCATGTATGGTCTGGCAATACTACCTTTTCTTACCCGTTTGTTAGTAATTATGGCTGGACATTCACACCTACTTGCAGCCGAACACCACCTCTCCCGCTTTTGATGATGTATGGACGGGCATTCTTACCTTTTCTAACACATTTTTCAGCAATTATGGTCGGAGATTCACACTTACTCACAGCCGAACAACTCCGCTCCCGCATTTGATGGTGTATAGTCGGGCATTCTCACCCTTTCTCATCAGCTTTTTGCAAATTATGATCTGACATTCACACCTGCTTTTGATAATGTATGGTTTGGCATTCGCACCTTTTCTTACCCATTTTTCAGTAATTATGGGTGGACATTCACACCTTCTTGCAGCTGAACACCTCCTCTCCCGCTATTGATTGTGTACAGTCGGGTATTTTAACCTTTTCTTACCCGCTTTTTACCAAATATGGTCGGACATTCACACCGTCTTACAGCGGAACACCTCTGCTCCCGCTTTTGATGGTGTATAGTCAGGCATTTGAACCTTTTCTTACCCGCTTTTTACAAACTATGGTCGGACATTCAAACCTTCTTGTAGCCGAAAACCTCCGCTCCCTCTTTTGATTATACACTGTTGGGCATTCGCACCTTATTTACAAACTATAGTCAGACATTCACACCTTGCAGCTGAGCCACCTCAGCTCCCTGTTTTGATAGTGTATGTTCGGGCATTCGAACCTATTCTTACCCCCTTTTTACAAACTATGCTCGGAGATTCACACCTACTCACAGCCGAACACTTCCGCTCCCACATTTGATGGTGTATAGCCGGGCATTCTCACCCTTTCTCATCAGCTTTTTGCAAATTATGATCTGACATTCACACCTACTTGCAGTCGAACAGCTCTGCTCCCGCTTTTGATTATGTTTGGTTGGATATTCGAACCTTTTCTTAACTGCTTTTTACAAACTTTGATCGGACGTTCACACCTTCTTACAGCGGAACACCTCCGCTCCCTCTTTTGATGGTCTATGTTCGGGCATTCGAACCTTTTCTTACCCGCTTTTTACAAACTATGGTCGGACATTCAAACTTTCTTGTAGCCGAACACATCCACTCCTGCTTTTGATGATGTATGGTTGGGCATTTTCACCTTTTCTTACCCATTTTTCAGTAATTATGGGTGGACATTCACACCTTCTTGCAGCTGAACAACTCCTCTCCCGCTTATGATCATGTGCGGTTTGATATTCGAAAATGTTCTTTCATGTTTTAAAGCAATTATTGATGGACATTCAAATCTTCTTGTAGCCGAACACATCCACTCCTGCTTTTGATGATGTATGGTAACCTTTTCTTACCCGCTTTTTACAAACTATGGTCGGACATTCAAACCTTCTTGTAGCCAAAACCCTCCGCTCCCTCTTTTGATCTTACATTGTCGGGCATTCGCACCTTATCTTACCCGCTTTTTACAAACTATAGTCAGACATTCACACCTTGCAGCTGAACCACCTCCGCTCCCTGTTTTGATCATGTATGGTCTGGCAATACTACCTTTTCTTACCCGTTTGTGAGTAATTAATCCCAAAATATTGAGCATAAAATAAGTCTTTATGCTGATGATGTATTACTTTTCCTGTAGGGTCCAGAATATACCTGCGATCACTTTACAGTCAGGAAATATTAGATATTTAGGCATAAACATTTCCTCCAGGCTCTCAGAGCTAACAAAGCTAAATTATGTGCAATTATTAAAGACAGTAGAGGACGATCTCTCGTTGGAAGTCCTTACCTATATCACTTATGGGGAGAATTACATCCATTAAAATGATGATACTACCAAAAGTTAACTATTTGTTCTCAATGATCCCCATAAAACCATCTGCTACTTGGTTTAAGTCGCTAGATTCATGCATCTCCAAATTTCTGTGGAAAAACAAACCACCACGTATTAGTTTAAAAACCCTACAGAAGACCAAGGACAGTGGTGGATTAGATTTACCTCATTTTCAGCACTATTCCTTAGACAATAGGTTACAATATATATCAAAATGGTTTAAACCTTGTTGTTGTCACAGTTCCCAGAGACGTTGTAATCGTTGAGGATTCCATATTCACCCCCTCATTAGAGGCACGTAATGCAGATTGATGACACTGAATCTTCTTCTCTGTTCATTGCTGGCATCATTCCCAGCATCGTAAGTGTTCGTGGCATTGTTAGCCTCTTCTTCTGGATCTTGATATCGAGAATCCTTTTGTATTTCTGGTTTGTCAGTCCTCTGTCTTCGTTCACCGGAGTCTTTGTCTTTTTGTCCTTGAGTTTGGTGATTTTTTCTTCTTTTGATGCCTTGACACAATGTGACAGGTGATACCACGTGGGAGATCCTGTAACTTGGATTGCTGTCCCTGTGCTGCGAAATGGCTGTGCTGCTCAAATGGTCTCTCCTTCATCATGGTTACATGCTGCCATTCCGACATCTCGCCATTCCGACATGGGTCTCCAATTGTCGGAATGGCGACACTTAATTTTTTATCAAACGTCCCACCATTCCGACACTTTTTTCCTCCTATGGTCGGAATGGCGGTATGTTTTTTGTTTTTTTAACATACCGCCATTCCGACAGTTCCTTTTAATAGCCTATTTTTTACCCAAAACATTTTGCACTAATGATATGCCGGCGCAAATACACCCTAAAGTTTGGCGCACAAGCTTTGCACATGCAGAGGCCACAGCCTCGCAAACAAACTTTAATAATCTATTATCAAAATCCCCTGAATTTCAAATATAAAAATACAGATATTAATGTAACTCTGGCGAGACTGAAACTGATTAAGCAGAAATACAGTGTCAGTGAGCTGTCACAGCAGCCAGCTGGAGCGAAGCTCTCCACAGAGCCCATGCGTCTTTTGCACGCTGTCATCATATGCAAAAGTAATAATTGCAATTACAGATATCACGGCTACTGCACAGGACACAGTTGCGAGCACTCTGCCTTGCCTTGCCAATAGGAGAAGATAGAAATGACAGCATAGAACGTATAAAACACAACAAAATGCAGTAAAAACGTTTATTCATGTTATTCACGTGATTTATGAGTACTCACTCCAATTTTGGGAAGCGCGGATGGGTTTTGCGCATTTGGCACAAACACACAGCCGCAACGGTTGTAGCTTTATACAGCCTGTTGATATCTTAAGGACCTAACTGGTCACACCTGGGACTAAATGTCATGTAGAGATTGTTTTTACATGACATTACAGCTGAACATATAGCTTTCATCCACAAACCAACGTGGGAGAGCCCGAAGACGCATGTGCCAGACGCACATAGGCATGCGTAAAACCAATTTTGACCACTTCATACTGTTTATTTGCTTTCTTTTAGTTAACTTTCGTTTCTTTTGGATTCTTGTGCGTGTTATGGAGCCGTTTTGGTCCATGTTTGTAAGCCTTTTTTTCCTGGATTAAATTTTCGGAAGTTGAAACAAGTGGCATTGGAGTGTGTGATTGAAAACCACCGCGGACTGCTTCTCCTCCTCCAGTTGCCAAGACTTTGTGTTTTTAATAACGCTTGTCTATAAACATGTTAAACATATAAATTGCATGAACAGAAAGAAGGGACTCACCTGTTGAGTAACACACATTTCCTTATACGGAAAGCCTTGTCGGAATGGTGGGACATTTGAACGTCAGAATAGCGGGATGTCGCAATGGTGGGATGTCGGAATGGTGGGACGTTTGCATGTCGGAATGGTGGTATGTCGGAATGGTGGTATGTCGGAATGGTGGGATGTCGGAATAGCGGGATGTCGGAATGGCGGGATTTCGGAATGGGTGTTGCCACCCCCTTCATCATATACACAGTTATTTATACATCACCTTCCACCATGAAGCGTTGTCCCTTTTTGTTTCTCTCTTTGTTCTTAAAATGCTGTTATGCATGTCTAAACCAATCCATTAAATTAGATCATTTTGGCAGTAAAGCGATCTACAATGTGCTTGGTCGCAAAGCTGCTCATCTGTGGTAAACAGCTCTTCAGAAAGGCATTCTTCAATTGATTTCACTAATTCTATGTAATAATTTTGTGATTTCCTACAAAACTACACTTCTTCTCCCATCTGTCTGAGTATTTAATATTGTCTGGGTCCCGTTAAAACATGTATTTTTCCCATCTAATTCCTTGTTTGCTTTAAAACAAGTATTCCCCATTTTCTATCCCTTCAGTAGCCAACCAGTTTGTATGGAGTACACTGGAGCAACTTGACTGATCAGTAAAACACTGCTTTTGTTGTCACCGCAAGGCTTCCCCCGTCGGTTGTTTCACTGAGACTACTGAGTAACTATAACTCAACACAGTTTATACACATAACATTCCTATACATACTAACAAACAAACAAACAATTATTTATCGCAATTTTCTCATCTCTGTTTGAACGTACACCCAGGTAAATATTCCTGTAGTCTTCTCATACCGACTATGGACCCATTCATTGTTTAACTTCACTGTTTTGCAAATCCTAATTGAATATTACACATTGACATTGAACTTTACTTGATAAGCAGGTCTTCATTGCATTCAGCAGCCTATATGTGAGCATCTATGTGTAAGCTGTTCTTCTTTGCATTTATCAGCAGCAAGCAATTCTTCATTGCACATGCATATGAAAATAGTAAAACAATTCCAATGCGTTAGCGAAACCTTCTATATCAGGAGTGTCCATCATGATGCTGGGAATAGAACCTCTTTCCTAGAATAGTTCAACCTTCATTACTCAACTGATCATAACTCCGCAATGAGCACATTTCAAAGTATCATTCCTCTACATGTATTCAAAAATCTATGTGTAAATGTTTAATATTTCTTATATTTGTTGATGTCATTCTGTGTGCATGTGGCCTAAACCCAATCTCTGTGTGGCAATTTTAATTTAAACAAGTTGAACTCTGCCTCTGATCATTTAAAAAAGGTGTGTACCAATATCAACCTTTCTCAGGTAATTACTGATCCTACAAAACCAAAGAGATCCTTCAAGGTTGTCCCTGATTGGCTCAATCTTAACATATCAAAGGTAGAAAATCCGCAGTATCTGAACTTGGTGTTAGTTATCACTGCTCAATAGCCTGTATCAGAATTGCAAAAATGAAAACATTAGGTCCACGCTTGGTATCCAGATCCTGAAACATCTCCATGAGCAGGCTTTTTTTTAACTGATCTGTTGAATAGTTATATGACACTGTTAAAATCCCAGATGAAGATCTAGCACTTGACCATTTTTGTAAATCTTCTAATTCCATAGTTGATAAACACGCCCCTTTTAAAAAGTATAGAACTTAGAACAGGTCTATCCCTGGCTTTCGGCAGAACTGTCTTCTTTACTTTTTTTTCCCCTCTTCCTGTTCAGCATTATGTCAGAAGAATTGTAGTCTGAATACCTTTGATGCCAAACAGATTTGTTTTGCCAAGGGAAGTTTTATAAATGTAAAGCTCCCCTTAATGCCCATTTATTTATTTCTGTTTACAATATATGACATGAACTGAACTGAACCGGACCGGGGGACAAGGAAAGAAGAAGAGGAAAGAAGAGGAAACAGAACAAAAATAGAAACAAAAACCAGACAACCAGCTGCTACACCTGTAAAAAACAAAACAGACAACAATCCATGGCCTATGAGGGGAATCCAGCCTTAGCGCCACCAGGAGCACCTGAAAGCAGACAAGCAGAGAAAAAACAAACACACAAACAAACAAAAACAAGCACAAGAAGCGGCAATCGCATACAACACAGCTGTGGATATAGATGACCTGAGACGACATGATAATACATCAACTGCTTAGTGACCATGCTACTGGACTAATGAATGTGTGTGTGTGTGTGTGAGAACATGCAACACCCATGGCACAGGACCTACATGATAACCGTGCTTAGTTATGAGTGTATAAGCGTACAGGGCCACAATCCACAGCCCCCCCCCCAAGCAATCAGAAGCAGGCAGAGAGGGCCACAAGACCCAGGCCACCAGCAGCCCCCACAGAGCACAGAACCCAGGCAGCCCACTGCAGGGGCAACCACGCATCCACCCAGAAGACTGCAGAGGAAGCCCCCGGAAAGAGCCCCCATAAGCATAGGGCAGAGGCACTCCGGGAACCAGGGGTAACAGCCCACCGACCCCGCCAGGCCCCAGCCGCCCAGACATGGGCCGTGCACTGGACCTGGGCCCCAGGAGCCCGAGCGCCCCCAAACCCCCCGGCAGAGGCCCCACCCAATACCCAGGAGGGCCAAGCGCCCCAGACAGCCACAAAGTGGGTCAGCGCCTGCCCCAGCGCCCCTGGCCAAGTGCCCTGGGAGTCAAGACGTGCCCACAGGTGGGTGAAGTCGCGAGCAGTGGGGAGAGGCAACGCTGATGCCCCATCGGGAGAAACACAGGCAGGCCAGGCGACAGCAAGTCCCAGATCCAGGCCCAATCATTACCACACACACTTTCACGTCCCATACATCCACACATCCACACATCCTACCTCCCTCGACTCTGCTGGGGTGTAGTGCAGCGGGCACACCAGGAGGCCAGCAACCCCCCAGCCACCACAGACCCCGAACCAGCAGAACAATTAATTAATCCTCCTGGCCCCTCCTGCCCCGAGCAGCAACCAGGAAGCAGGGGTGTGCGAAGAAGACCCCTCCCCTCACCCTTCTGGCTCTTCAATATTTTCTAATAGTGAGCAATTAAAATTGAGGGGCAGCCAAACTTGTAGAACTGGGAGCGCGGCACTCTGGGCAGCCTACATACCCAAAGAGCCCCGCCCACCAGATGCCACTCAGTGTAACCACCCCCCAAGACCTAATGTGTGTGTGTGAGTGTGTTTGATAAGTAGTAATGTCTAAGGTGTAATTAAAACAGGGGCAGGGAACTGCAGAGTGCAACCAAAGGGGACCACCTACGTGGCCCCATCCACTACACCCCACCGAACACACACGCCCCCAAAACCCTTCATGTGTGAGTGTGTGCTGTGTACAGGAGCCAGAAGGGAGAGGGGTATGGGGATATATACCGGGGGAGCTACTCTCCCCCAGAGAGGGCAGCCAGGGACTGGCTGCAATAGGCATCCCCGCTACCTGGGAGCCAACAATGGGCAGGAGGGCCTGATGTCCACCAGGCTCGGGGCCTGCAGCGACCATATTCCGGGAGCTACTGTACCCCCAGAAGGTACCCATCCTGCCCCACCCCACTCAACCCAACCCCACCCAGGAGGACCTCTACAAAAAACAAACAAACAACATCAAAAAACAAACAAACAAACCACCCGGTCACACCAGTCGCAGCAGCCCGGGCCTGAGACCCACCATCACCCAGCAACCCACCACCACCACTATGTGATAAAACTAATCAGAGGGGACCAGAGAGAATGAAATTCAGCCAATTGATGTTTTGAGGAGGCAGACATTGTTTCCATGCTAATATAATCTAAAAGAAAATTTCTAAACTGGTTAATACACAGATTGTTCTTCGCTTTCCAGTTCATGAGAATAGTTTTCTTTGCGATACATAACACTGTGACAACCATGTGTGCTGAGTTAATTTCCATGTTGATGTTGTCTAAGTCACCCAGTATGCACAGTGTGGGGCATGCAGGGATGCTACACTTTAGCCATGTTGATAGGTCCTCACAGACTTCCAGCCAGAACTTCTGGACAGGCGCAGAAAACCACAAAGCGTGTGCATAATCATCAGGTGTGTTATCTGTGCAATGTGAGCAGATGTTTGAGTGTGTTAGACCCATCCTGAACATCCTTTGTCCTGTATAGTGTGTTCTATGAAGGATTTTGTATTGTATGAGCTGTAAATTAGGATTTCGAGTCTTTATGAAGGTGTTCAAACATATTTGTGGTTAGAAGCTATGACCAGAACTGATGGATAAATCTGCCTCCCATTTTGAGGATGGAAGAGACATTGTGTCATCTATCTTAGACAATAATTTATATATTTTTGATAGTAGTTTTGGGGCACAGATGCTTAGAAATTCTGCTACCCTAGTCGGGGGTTGTAAGTCTGGTTGGTGGAGGATATATCCATCCATCCATCCATCATCTGCCGCTTATCCGGGGGTCGGGTCGCGGGGGCAGCAGCTTGAGCAGAGAAACCCAGACGTCTCTGTCCCCGGCCACTTCCTCCAGCTCTTCCGGGGGGACCCCGAGGCGTTCCCAGGCCAGCCGAGAGACATAGTCTCTCCAACGTGTCCTGGGTCTCCCCCGGGGTCTCCTCCCAGTGGGACGTGCCCGGAACACCTCCCCAGGGAGGCGCCCAGGGGGCATCCTAACCAGATGCCCGAGCCACCTCATCTGACTCCTCTCAATGCGGAGGAGCAGCGGTTCTACTCCGAGCCCCTCCTGGATGACTGAGCTTCTCACCCTATCTCTAAGGGAGAGCCCAGACACCCTGCGGAGGAAACCCATTTCGGCCGCTTGTATTCGCGATCTTGTTCTTTCGGTCACTACCCACAACTCTTGACCATAGGTGAGGATGGGAACGTAGATTGACCAGTAAGTAGAGAGCTTCGCCTTCTGGCTCAGCTCTCTCTTCACAACGACGGGTCGGTGCAGAGCCTGCAACACTGCAGGCGCCGCACCAATCCGCCCGTCAATCTCCCGCTCCATTCGTCCGTCACTCGTGAACAAGACCCCGAGATACTTGAACTCCTCCTCTTGGGGAAGGATCTCATTCCCGACCCGGAGAGAGCATTCCACCCTTTTCCGGCTGAGAACCATAGTCTCGGATTTGGAGGTGCTGATTCTCATCCCAGCCGCTTCACACTCGGCTGCGAATCACTCCAGTGAGAGCTGAAGGTCACGGCCTGACGACGCTAACAGAACCACATCATCTGCAAAAAGCAGAGACCCGATTCTGAGGTCGCCAAATGGGACACCCTCAACGCCCTGGCTCCGCCTAGAAATTCTGTCCATAAAAGTTAGGAACAGAATCGGTGACAAAGGGCAGCCCTGACGGAGTCCAACTCTCACCGGAAACGTATCCGACTTACTGCCGGCAATGCGGACCAAACTCTGGCACCGGTCATACAGAGACCGAACGGCCCCTATCAAGGGGTCCGGCACTCCATATTCCCGGAGCACCCCCCACGAGGGACACGGTCGAACGCTTTCTCCAAGTCCACAAAACACATGTAGACTGGTTGGGCGAACTCCCATGCACCCTCCAGGATCCTGCCGAGGGTATAGAGCTGGTCCACTGTTCCACGGCCAGGACGAAAGCCACACTGCATCTCCTGAATCCGAGGCTCGATTATCCGACGGATCCTCCTCTCCAATACCCCCGAATAGACCTTACCAGGGAGGCTGAGGAGTGTGATACCCCTATAGTTGGAACACACCCTCCGGTCCCCCTTTTTAAAGAGGGGGACCACCACCCCAATCTGCCAGTCCATAGGCACTGTCCCCGATGTCCACGCGATACTGCAGAGGCGTGTCAGCCAAGACAGCCCTACAACATCCAGAGCCTTGAGAAACTCAGGACGGACCTCATCCACCCCCGGGGCCTTGCCACCGAGGAGCTTTTTAACCACCTCGGCAACATCAGCCCCAGAAATGGGAGGCCCCGTCTCCGAGCTCTCCGACTCTGCCTCTTCCGAGCACGTGTTGGTAGGATTGAGGAGTTCCTCGAAGTACTCCCCCCACCGACTCACAACATCCCTAGTTGAGGTCAGCAAAGCCCGTCCCCACTGTAAACAGTGTTGACTGTGAGCCGCTCCCCCCCCCCGAGACGCCGGATGGTGGACCAGAATCTTTTCGAGGCCGTCCGGAAATCGTTCTCCATGGTCTCACCGAACTCCTCCCAGGCCCGAGTTTTTGCCTCAGCAACCGCCGAAGCCGTGGCCCGTCTGGCCCGTCGGTACCTATCAGCTTCTTCCAGGGTCCCACTGGCCAAAAAGGCCCGATAGGACTCCTTCTTCAGCTTGACGGCTTCCCTCACCACTGGTGTCCACCAGCAGGTTCGAGGGTTGCCGCCACGACAGGCACCGACCACCTTACGGCCACAACTCCGACCAGCTGCCTCGGCAATGGAGTCACGGAACATGGCCCATTCGGACTCAATGTCCCCCACCTCAAATATGGTTGAAGCTCTGCCGGAGGTGGGAGTTAAAGCTCCTTCTGACGGGGGATTCTGACAAACGCTCCCAGCAGACCCTCACAATACGTTTGGGCCTGCCAGGTCTGATCGGCATCCTCCCCCACCAGCGGAGCCAACTCACCACCAGGTGGTGATCAGTTGACAGCTCCGCCCCTCTCTTCACCCGAGTGTCCAGGACATACGGCCGCAAGTCCGATGATACAACCACAAAGTCGATCATCGAACTGCGGCCAAGGGTGTCCTGGTGCCAAGTGCACATATGGACACCCTTATGCCTGAACATGGTGTTCGTTATGGACAGTCTATGACTGGCACAGAAGTCCAACAACATAACACCACTCTGATTCAGATCGGGGGGGCCGTTCCTCCCAATCACACCCCTCCAGGTCTCACTGTCATTGCCCACGTGAGCATTGAAGTCCCCCAGCAGAATGAGGGAGTCTCCGGTAGGAGCATTCTCCAGTGCCTCCCCCAGAGACTCCAAAAAGGGTAGGTACTCTGAACTGCTGTTTGGCGCATAGGCACAAACAACAGTCAGGACTCGTCCCCCCACCCAAAGGCGGAGGGAGGCTACCCTCTCGTTCACTGGGGTAAACCCCAATGTACTGGCACACAGCCGGGGGGCAATAAGTATGCCCACACCTGCTCTGCGCCTCTCAGCACGGGCAACTCCAGAGTGGAAGAGAGTCCAACCCCTCTCAAGAGTACTGGTTCCAGATCCCAAGCCATGCGTCGAGGTGAGTCCGACTATATCTAACGGTCTGATGAAGTTTCAACAATAAACAACAAACTTTGTATTATGAGAAAGAACCAGACTCATTCTTCAGGAATCCAAAAATAAGCTCTATTTTACGAGTTATGCACGAATTCGGATTCTCCTATAAAACGAATTCCTTAACTCAAACCAAGTTAAGACTGCTTTGTCCTTCATATTTATTCATGTCTAATCAAGTTTCAATGATAAACAACGTTGTACTTTGTAGAATGAGAAAGAACTTCTTCAGCAATAAGCATCTCTCGACAAATGACGAAATACAGATTTTGCTATAAAATTAATTGCTATCAGCCTGACTTAAAACTGTTTGTCTTCCTTATTTATCCACTTCAAATCAAGTTTCAACAATTAAAAAAAGTTTGTAGTTTGAGAAAGAACAACTTAATCTTGAGCAATCAGTATAAAAAGAGGGTAAGCAAAGGTGCGAATGTCAAACCATACATGATCAAAACAGGGAGCGGAGGTGTTTGGCTGAGACAAGGTGTGAATGTCCACCCATAATTAATGAAAAGCGGGCAACAAGTAGGTTCGAATGCCCAACCATACATCATCAAAAGCAGGAGTGGATATGTTCGGCTACAAGAAGGTTTGAACGTCTGACCATAGTTTGTAAAAAGCGGGTAAGACAAGGTTCGAATGCCCGAACATACACCATCAAAGGAGGGAGCGGAGGTGTTCCGCTGTAAGAAGGTGTGAATGTCCGACCATAGTTGGTAAAAAACGGGTAAGAAAAGGTTAAAATACCCGACTGTACACAATCAGTAGCGGGTGCGGAGTTGTTCGGCTACTAAAAGGTGTGAAAGTCCGACCATGGTTTGTAAAAAGCGGGTAAGAAAAGGTGCGAATGCCCGAAAATGTATGATCAAAAGAGGGAGCGGAGATGTTCGGCTGCAAGAAGGTGTGAATGTAAACCCATAATTACTGAAAAATGGGTAAGAAAAGGTGCGAATGCCCAACTATACATAATCAAAAGCAGGAGTGGATGTGTTCGGCTCCAAGAAGGGTTGAATGTCCGACCATAGTTGGTAAAAAGCGGGTAAGAAAAGGTTAAAATACCCGACTGTACACAATCAATAGCGGGAGCGGAGTTGTTTGGCTACTAAAAGATGTGAAAGTCCGACTATGGTTTGTAAAAAGCGGGTAAGAAAAGGTGCTAATGCCCGACAATGTATGATCAAAAGCGGGAGCAGAGTGGTTCAGCTGCAAGAAGGTCTGAATGTCCATCAATAATTGCTTTAAAACATGAAAGAAAATTTTCGAATATCATCCGCACATGATCATAAGAAGGAGAGGAGGTGTTCAGCTGCAAGAAGGTGTGAATGTCCACCCATAATTCCTGAAAAATGGGTAAAAAAAGGTGCGAATGCCCAACCATACATTATCAAAAGCAGGTGTGAATGTCAGATCATAATTTGCAAAAAGCTGATGAGATAGGGTGAGAATGCCCGACTATACACCATCAAATGCGGGAGCGGAGGTGTTCGGCTCTGAGGAGGTGTGAATGTCCGACCATAATTGCTGAAAAATGTGTTAGAAAAGGAAAGAATGCCGGACCATACATCATCAAAAGCGAGAGAGGTGGTGTTCGGCTGCAAAAAGGTGTAAATGTTCGACTAAAGTTTGTAAAAAGCGGGTAAGACATGGTGCAAATGCCTGACAAGGTATGATCAAAAGCAGGAGCGGAGGTGTTCAGCTGCAAGAAGGTCTAAATGTCCATCAATAATTGCTAGAAAACATGAAAGAAAATTTTCGAAAATCAAACCGCACATGATCATAAGCGGGAGAGGAGTTGTTCAGCTGCAAGAAGGTGTGAATGTCCACCCATAATTACTGAAAAATGGGTAAGAAAAGGTGAAAATGCCCAACCATACATCATCAAAAGCAGGAGTGGATGTGTTCGGCTACAAGAAAGTTTGAATGTCCGACCATAGTTTGTAAAAAGCGGGTAAGAAAAGGTTCGAATGCCCGAACATAGACCATCAAAAGAGGGAGCGGAGGTGTTCCGCTGTAAGAAGGTGTGAACGTCCGATCAAAGTTTGTAAAAAGCAGTTAAGAAAAGGTTCGAATATCCAACCAAACATAATCAAAAGCGGGAGCAGAGCTGTTCGACTGCAAGTAGGTGTGAATGTCAGATCATAATTTGCAAAAAGCTGATGAGAAAGGGTGAGAATGCCCGGCTATACACCATCAAATGTGGGAGCGGAAGTGTTCGGCTGTGAGTAGGTGTGAATCTCCGAGCATAGTTTGTAAAAAGGGGGTAAGAATAGGTTCGAATGCCCGAACATACACTATCAAAACAGGGAGCTGAGGTGGCTCAGCTGCAAGGTGTGAATGTCTGACTATAGTTTGTAAATAAGGTGCGAATGCCCAACAGTGTATAATCAAAAGAGGGAGCGGAGGTTTTCGGCTACAAGAAGGTTTGAATGTCCGACCATAGTTTGTAAAAAGCGGGTAAGAAAAGGTTCAAATGCCTGACTATACACCATCAAAAGCGGGAGCAGAGGTGTTCCGCTGTAAGACGGTGTGAATGTCCGACCATATTTGGTAAAAAGCGGGTAAGAAAAGGTTAAAATACCCGACTGTACACAATCAATAGCGGGAGAGGAGGTGTTCAGCTGCAAGAAGGTGTGAATGTCCACCCATAATTACTGAAAAATGGGTAAGAAAAGGTGCGAATGCCAAACCATACATTATCAAAAGCAGGTGTGAATGTCAGATCATAATTTGCAAAAAGCTGATGAGAAAGGGTGAGAATGCCCGACTATACACCATCAAATGCGGGAGCGGAGTTGTTCGGCTGTGAGTAAGTGTGAATCTCCGACCATAATTGCTGAAAAATGTGTTAGAAAAGGTAAGAATGCCCGTCCATACATCATCAAAAGCGGGAGAGGTGGTGTTCGGCTGCAAGTAGGTGTGAATGTCTGCCATAATTACTAACAAACGGGTAAGAAAAGGTAGTATTGCCAGACCATACATGATCAAAACAGGGAGCGGAGGTGGTTCAGCTGCAAGAAGGTGTGAATGTCCGACTAAAGTTCAAATATATTAACAAAAGCGGGAGGAGAGGTCTTCGGATGAGAGTGGTTGAGAATTTCCAACCATAATCTATAAAATGCGGTGAAAAAAAAGGTGTGATAGAACACTAAAAGGTGGAGCGGAAGTGTTCGGCTGCAAGAAGGTGTGAATGTCCAACTATATTTGGTGAAAAGCAGGTGAAGCAAGGTCTGAATGCCCAACCTTACATCATCAAAAGCGAGATCAGAGGTGTTTGGCTGCATGAAGGCCATAGTTTGCCAAAAGCGGGTAAGCTGCGAATGACCGACTAAATATCAACAAAAGGTCTTCGGATGCAAGTGGGTGTGAATATCCGACCATACAAGTATGGTGGAGAGGAAGCTGTGAACAGCCGACCATAGTTGGCAAAAAGCGGGTGAGAAAAGGTGCGAATGTCCAACCATACATGATCAAAACAGGGAGCGGAGGTGTTTGGCTGTGACAAGGTGTGAATATCCACCCAAAATTAATGAAAAGCGGGCAACAAGTAGGTTTGAATGCCCAACCATACATCATCAACAGCAGGAGTGGATGTGTTAGGCTACAAGAAGGTTTGAATGTCCGAGCATAGTTTGTAAAAAGCGGGTAAGAAAAGGTTAAAATACCCGACTGTACACAATCAATAGCGGGAGAGGAGTTGTTCAGCTGCAAGAAGGTGTGAATGTCCACCCATAATTACTGAAAAATGGGTAAGAAAAGGTGCGAACTCCAAACCATACATTATCAAAAGCAGGTGTGAATGTCAGATCATAATTTGCAAAAAGCTGATGAGAAAGGGTGAGAATGCCCGACTATACACCATCAAATGCGGGAGCGGAGTTGTTCGGCTGTGAGTAAGTGTGAATCTCCGACCATAATTGCTGAAAAATGTGTTAGAAAAGGTAAGAATGCCGGTCCATACATCATCAACAGCAGGAGTGGATGTGTTCGGCTACAAGAAGGTTTGAATGTCCGAGCATAGTTTGTAAAAAGCGGATAAGAAAAGGTTCGAATGCCCAAACATACACCATCAAAAGAGGGAGCGGAGGTGTTCCGCTGTAAGAAGGTGTGAATGTCCGACCATAGTTGGTAAAAAACGGGTAAGAAAAGGTTAAAATACCCGACTGTACACAATCAATAGCGGGAGCGGATGTATTTGGTTACAAGAATGTGTGACAGTCCGACCATGGTTTGTAAAAAACGGGTAAGAAAAGGTGCGAATGCCCGACAATGTATGATCAAAAGAGGGAGCGGAGGTTTTCGGCTACAAGAAGGTTTGAATGTCCGACCATAGTTTGTAAAAAGCGGGTAAGAAAAGGTTCAAATGCCTGACTATACACCATCAAAAGCGGGAGCGGAGGTGTTCGGCTACAAGAAGGTGTGAAAGTTCAACCATGGTTTGTAAAAAGCTGCTAGGAAAAGGTTCGAATGCCCGAATATATACCATCAAAACCGGAAGCGGAGGTGTTCGGCTGCAAGAAGGTGTGAACGTCCGACCAAAGTTTGCAAAAAGCAGTTAAGAAAAGGTTCGAATGCCCGAATATATACCATCAAAAGCGGGAGCAGAGCTGTTCGACTGCAAGTAGGTGTTAATGTCCAGCCATAATTACTCACAAACGGGTAAGAAAAGGTAGTATTGCCAGACCATACATGATCAAAACAGGGAGCTGAGGTGGTTCAGCTGCAAGGTGTGAATGTCCGACCATAGTTTGTAAAAAGCGGGTAAGAAAAGGTTCAAATGCCTGACTATACACCATCAAAAGCGGGAGCGGAGGTGTTCGGCTACAAGAAGGTGTGAAAGTTCAACCATGGTTTGTAAAAAGCTGCTAAGAAAAGGTTCGAATGCCCGAATATATACCATCAAAACCGGAAGCGGAGGTGTTCGGCTGCAAGAAGGTGTGAACGTCCGACCAAAGTTTGCAAAAAGCAGTTAAGAAAAGGTTCGAATGCCCGAATATATACCATCAAAAGCGGGAGCAGAGCTGTTCGACTGCAAGTAGGTGTTAATGTCCAGCCATAATTACTCACAAACGGGTAAGAAAAGGTAGTATTGCCAGACCATACATGATCAAAACAGGGAGCTGAGGTGGTTCAGCTGCAAGGTGTGAATGTCTGACTATAGTTTGTAAAAAGCGGGTAAGACAAGGTGCGAATGCCCGACAATGTATGATCAAAAGAGGGAGTGGAGGTCTTCGGCTGCAAGGTCTGAATGTCTAACCATAATTTCTAAAAACCGGGTAAGAAAAGGCTCGAAAGCCCGACTATACACAATCAAAAGCGGGAGCGGGAGGTTTTCAGCTGCAAATCCTTCACTCAAACCAAGTGAAAACTGCTTTGTCCTTCATATTTATCAATGTCTAGATCGACTTCAACAAAGAACAACATTGTACTTTGCAGTAAAGAAAGAGCAAATCAAAAGTTTTAGGAATCCGAGAATAAGCTTATTTTCATGAGTTCTCCACGATTATTGATTTTACTAGAAATGAATGCCTTCACTCAAACTATGTTAAAACTGCTCTGTCCTTCATATTTATCAATGTCTAGATTGACTTCAACAAAGAACAACACTGGATTTTGCAGTAGAAGAAAGAGCAACACTGAAGGATCAGTAATCCGAGAATAAGCTTATTTTCATACGTTCTGCATGATTTGGGATTTTATGTATAAAATGAATTCCTTCACTCAAACCAAGTTAAAACTGCTTTGTCCTTCATATTTATCAATGTCTAGATCGACTTCAACAAAGAACAACATTGTATTTTGCAGTAGAAGAAAAAGCAACACTGAAGGATCAGGAATCCGAGAATAAGCTTCTTTTCATACGTTCTGCATGATTTGGGATTTTATGTATAAAATGAATTCCTTTACTCAAACTATGTTAAAACTGCTTTGTCCTTCATATTTATCAATGTCTAGATTGACTTCAACAAAGAACAACATTGTATTTTGCAGTAGAAGAAATAGCAACACTGAAGGATCAGGAATCCGAAAACACGCTTATTTTCATACGTTCTGCTTGATTTGGGATTTTGCTATAAAATTAATTCCTTCACTCAAACAAAGTGGAAACTGCTTTTTCCTTCATATTTATCAATGTCTATATCGATTTCAACAAAGAACAAGGCTGTATTTTGCAGTATAGGAAAGAGCAACACTGGAGGATCAGGAATCCGAGAATAAGCTTACTTTCATGAGTCCTGCACGATTTCGGATTTTCCTATAAAATGAATTGCTTTGCTCAAACCAAGTTAAAATTGCTTTGTCCTTCATAGTTATCCATGTCTAAAATGTATCAAGCATAAAGTTCCTCATATTACCCTGAATGAGAAAGAAGCATCCCTTTGGTTGAGCAATACGTTCCTTTTGCGGAGTTATGCATGATTTCGGATTTTGCTATAAAATTCATTCCTTCACACCTTTTTTTTTCACCGCATTTTATAGATTATGGTTGGAAATTTCAACCACTCTAATCCGAAGACCTCTCCTCCCGCTTTTGTTAATATATTTGAACTTTAGTTGGACATTCACCCCTTTTTGCAGCTAAACCACCTCCGCTCCCTGTTTTGATCTTGTATGGTCTGGCAATACTACATTTTCTTACCCGTTTGTGAGTAGTTATGGCTGGATATTCACACCTACTTGCAGCTGAACACAATCTCTCTCGCTTTTAATTATGTTTGGATATTCGAACCTTTTCTTTACTGCTTTTTGCCTACTTTGGTCGGACGTTCACACCTTTGGTTGCAGCCGAACACCTCCGCTTCCGCTTTTGATGGTATATATTCGGGCATTCGAACCTTTTCTTACCAGCTTTTTACAAACGATGGTTGGACTTTCACACCTTCTTGTAGCCGAACAACTCCGCTCCCGCTATTGATTGTGTACAGTCGGGTATTTTAACCTTTTCTTACCCACTTTTTACCAACTATGGTCGGACATTCACACCGTCTTACAGCGGAACACCTCCGCTCCCGCTTTTGATGGTGTATAGTCAGGCATTTGAACCTTTTCTTACCCACTTTTTAGAAACTATGGTCGGACATTCAAACCTTCTTGTAGCCGAAAACCTCTGCTCCCTCTTTTGATTATACATTGTCGGGCATTCGCACCTTATCTTACCCGCTTTTTACAAACTATAGTCAGACATTAACACCTTGCAGCTGAACCACCTCAGCTCCCTGTTTTGATCATGTATGGTCTGGCAATACTACCTTTTCTTACCCCTTTGTGAGTAATTATGGCTGGACATTCACACCTACTTGCAGTCGAACAGCTCTGCTCCCGCTTTTGATTATGTTTGGTTGGATATTCGAACCTTTTCTTAACTGCTTTTTACAAACTTTGGTCGGACGTTCACACCTTCTTGCAGCCGAACACTTCCGCTTCCGCTTTTGATGGTATATATTCGGGCATTCGAACCTTTTCTTACCAGCTTTTTAAAAACCATGGTTGGACTTTCACACCTTCTTGTAGCCAAACAACTCCGCTCCCCCTATTGATTGTGTACAGTCGGGTATTTTAACCTTTTCTTACCCGCTTTTTACGAACTATGGTCGGACATTCACACCGTCTTACAGCGGAACACCTCCGCTCCCGCTTTTGATGGTGTATAGTCAGGCCTTTGAACCTTTTCTTACCCGCTTTTTACAAACTATGGTCGGACATTCAAACCTTCTTGTAGCCAAAAACCTCCGCTCCCTCTTTTGATCATACATTGTCGGGCATTCGCACCTTTTCTTACCCGTTTTTTACAAACCATGGTCGGACTTTCACACATTCTTGTAGCCAAACAACTCCGCTCCCGCTATTGATTGTGTACAGTCGGGTATTTTAACCTTTTCTTACCCACTTTTTTACCAACTATGGTCGGACATTCACACCTTCTTACAGCGGAACACCTCCGCTCCCTCTTTTGATGGTGTATGTTTGGGCATTCAAACCTTTTCTTACCCGCTTTTTACAAACTATGCTCGGACATTCAAACCTTCTTGTAGCCGAACACATCCACTCCTTCTTTTAATGATGTATGCTTGGGCATTCAAACCTACTTTTTACCCGCTTTTCATTAATTTTGGGTGGACATTCACACCTTGTCACAGCCAAACACCTCCGCTCCCTGTTTTGATCATGTATGGTCGGGCATTCGCACCTTATCTTACCCGCTTTTTACAAACTATAGTCAGACATTCACACCTTGCAGCTGAACCACCTCAGCTCCCTGTTTTGATCATGTATGGTCTGGCAATACTACCTTTTCTTACCCCTTTGTGAGTAATTATGGCTGGACATTCACACCTACTTGCAGTCGAACAGCTCTGCTCCCGCTTTTGATTATGTTTGGTTGGATATTTGAACCTTTTCTTAACTGCTTTTTACAAACTTTGGTCGGACGTTCACACCTTCTTGCAGCCGAACACTTCCGCTTCCGCTTTTGATGGTATATATTCGGGCATTCGAACCTTTTCTTACCAGCTTTTTACAAACCATGGTTGGACTTTCACACCTTCTTGTAGCCAAACAACTCCGCTCCCCCTATTGATTGTGTACAGTCGGGTATTTTAACCTTTTCTTACCCGCTTTTTACCAACTATGGTCGGACATTCACACCGTCTTACAGCGGAACACCTCCGCTCCCGCTTTTGATGGTGTATAGTCAGGCCTTTGAACCTTTTCTTACCCGCTTTTTACAAACTATGGTCGGACATTCAAACCTTCTTGTAGCCAAAAACCTCCGCTCCCTCTTTTGATCATACATTGTCGGGCATTCGCACCTTTTCTTACCCGTTTTTTACAAACCATGGTCGGACTTTCACACATTCTTGTAGCCAAACAACTCCGCTCCCGCTATTGATTGTGTACAGTCGGGTATTTTAACCTTTTCTTACCCACTTTTTTACCAACTATGGTCGGACATTCACACCTTCTTACAGCGGAACACCTCCGCTCCCTCTTTTGATGGTGTATGTTTGGGCATTCGAACCTTTTCTTACCCGCTTTTTACAAACTATGCTCGGACATTCAAACCTTCTTGTAGCCGAACACATCCACTCCTTCTTTTAATGATGTATGGTTGGGCATTCAAACCTACTTTTTACCCGCTTTTCATTAATTTTGGGTGGACATTCACACCTTGTCACAGCCAAACACCTCCGCTCCCTGTTTTGATCATGTATGGTTGGACATTCGCACCTTTTCTCACCCGCTTTTTGCAAACTATGGTCGGCTGTTCACAGCTTCCTCTCCACCATACTTGTATGGTGGGATGTTCACACCCAGTTGCATCCGAAGACCTCCGCCCCCACTTTTGTTGATATTTAGTTGGTCATTCGCAGCTTACCCGCTTTTGGCAAACTATGGCCTTCTTGCAGCCAAACACCTCTGATCTCGCTTTTGATAATGTAAGGTTGGGCATTAAGACCTTGCTTCACCTGCTTTTCATCAAATATAGTAGGACATTCACACCTTCTTGCAGCCGAATACTTCCGCTCCACCTTTTAGTGTTCTATCACACCTTTTTTTTTTGATGGACACTCAGACCTTCTTGCAGCTGAACCACTCTGCTCCCGCTTTTGATGGTGTATAGTCGGGCTTTCGAGCCTTTCCTTCCCGGTTTTTACAAATTATGGTTGGACATTCAGACCTTCTTGCAGCCGAACACCTCCGCTCCCTCTTTTGATCATACATTGTCGGGCATTCGAACCTTTTCTTACCAGCTTTTTACAAACCATGGTTGGACTTTCACACCTTCTTGTAGCCGAACAACTCCGCTCCCGCTATTGATTGTGTACAGTCGGGTATTTTAACCTTTTCTTACCCGCTTTTTACCAACTATGGTCGGACATTCACACCGTCTTACAGCGGAACACCTCCGCTCCGCGCTTTTGATGGTGTATAGTCAGGCATTTGAACCTTTTCTTACCCGCTTTTTACAAACTATGGTCGGACATTCAAACCTTCTTGTAGCCGAAAACCTCTGCTCCCTCTTTTGATTATACATTGTCGGGCATTCGCACCTTATCTTACCCGCTTTTTACAAACTGTAGTCAGACATTCACACCTTGGTGCTGAACCACCTCAGCTCCCTGTTTTGATCATGTATGGTCTGGCAATACTACCTTTTCTTACCCGTTTGTGAGTAATTATGGCTGGACATTCACACCTACTTGCATTCGAACAGCTCTGCTCCCGCTTTTGATTATGTTTGGTTGGATATTCGAACCTTCTTACCCGCTTTTTACAAACTATGGTCAGACGTTCAAACCTTCTTGTAGCCGAACATATCCACTCCTGCTTTTGATGATGTATGGTTGGGCATTCAAACCTACTTTTTGCCCGCTTTTCATTAATTTTGGGTGGACATTCACACCTTGTCACAGCCAAACACCTCCGCTCCCTGTTTTGATCATGTATGGTTGCACATTCGCACCTTTTCTCACCCGCTTTTTGCAAACTATGGTCGGCTGTTCACAGCTTCCTCTCCACCATACTTGTATGGTGGGATGTTCACACCCAGTTGCATCCGAAGACCTCCGCCCCCACTTTTGTTGATATTTAGTTGGTCATTCGCAGCTTACCCGCTTTTGGCAAACTATGGCCTTCTTGCAGCCAAACACCTCTGATCTCGCTTTTGATAATGTAAGGTTGGGCATTCAGACCTTGCTTCACCTGCTTTTCACCAAATATAGTCGGACATTCACACCTTCTTGCAGCCGAACACTTCCGCTCCACCTTTTAGTGTTCTATCACACCTTTTTTTCACCGAATTTTATAGATTATGGTTGGAAATTCTCAACCACTCTCATCCGAAGACCTCTCCTCCCGCTTTTGTTAATATATTTGAACTTTAGTGAGACATTCACACCTTCTTGCAGCTGAACCACCTCCGCTCCCTGTTTTGATCATGTATGGTCTGGCAATACTACCTTTTCTTACCCGTTTGTGAGTAATTATGGCTGGACATTCACACCTACTTGCAGCCGAACACCACCTCTCTCGCTTTTGATGATGTATGGACCGGCATTCTTACCTTTTCTAACACATTTTTCAGAAATTACGGTCGGAGATTCACACCTACTCACAGCCGAACAACTCCGCTCCCGCATTTGATGGTGTGCAGTCGGACATTCTCACCCTTTCTCATCAGCTTTTTGCAAATTATGATCTGACATTCACACCTGCTTTTGATAATGTATGGTTTGGCATTAGCACCTTTTCTTACCCATTTGTCAGGAATAATGGGTGGACATTCACACCTTCTTGCAGCTGAACACCTCCTCTCCCACTTATGATCATGTGCGGTTTGATTTTCGAAAATTTTCTTTCATGTTTTCTAGCAATTATTGATGGACATTTAGACCTTCTTGCAGCTGAACACCTCCGCTCCTGCTTTTGATCATACCTTGTCAGGCATTCGCACCATGTCTTACCCGCTTTTTACAAACTTTAGTCGAACATTTACACCTTTTTGCAGCCGAACACCACCTCTCTCGCTTTTGATGATGTATGGTCCGGCATTCTTTCCTTTTCTAACACATTTTTCAGCAATTATGGTCGGACATTCACACCTACTCAGAGCCAAACACCTCCGCTCCCGCATTTGATGGTGTATAGTCGGGCATTCTCACCCTTTCTCATCAGCTTTTTGCAAATTATGATCTGACATTCACACCTGCTTTTGATAATGTATGGTTGGGCATTCGCACCTTTTTTTACCCATTTTTCAGGAATTATGGGTGGACATTCACACCTTCTTGCAGCTGAACACCTCCTCTCCTTCTTATGATCATGTGCGGATGATATTCGAAAATTTTCTTTCATGTTTTAAAGCAATTATTGATGGACATTCAGACCTTCTTGCAGCTGAACCACTCTGCTCCCGCTTTTGATGGTGTATAGTCGGGCTTTCGAAACTTTCCTTCCCGGTTTATACAAATTATGGTTGGACATTCAGACCTTCTTGCAGCCGAACACCTCTGCTCCCTCTTTTGATCATACATTGTCGGGCATTAGCACCTTTTCTTACCCGCTTTTTACAAAACATAGTCGGACTTTCACATCTTTTAGTAGCCGAACAACTCCGCTCCCGCTATTGATTGTGTACAGTCGGGTATTTTAACCTTTTCTTACCCGCTTTTTACCAACTATGGTCGGACATTCACACCTTCTTACAGCGGAACACCTCCGCTCCCTCTTTTGATGGTGTATGTTCGGGCAGTCAAACCTTTTCTTACCTGCTTTTTACAAACTATGGTCAGACATTCAACCCTTCTTGGAGCCGAACACATCCACTCCTGCTTTTGATTATGTATATTTGGGCATTCGCACCTTTTCTTACCCATTTTTCAGTAATTATGGGTGTACATTCACACCTTCTTGCAGCCAAACACCTCCGCTCCCTCTTTTGATCATACATTTTCGGGCATTCGCACCTTTTCTTACCCGCTTTTTACAAACCATGGTCGGACTTTCACACCTTTTAGTAGCCGAACAACTCCGCACCCGCTACTGATTGTGTACAGTCGGGTATTTTAACCTTTTCTTACCCGTTTTTTACCAACTATGGTCGGACATTCACACCTTCTTACAGCGGAACACCTCCGCTCCCTCCTTTGATGGTGTATGTTCGGGCATTCGAACCTTTTCTTACCCGCTTTTTACAAACTATGGTCAGACGTTCAAACCTTCTTGTAGCCGAAAACCTCTGCTCCCTCTTTTGATTATACATTGTCAGGCATTCGCACCTTATCGTACCCGCTTTTTACAAACTATAGTCAGACATTCACACCTTGGTGCTGAACCACCTCAGCTCCCTGTTTTGATCATGTATGGTCTGGCAATACTACCTTTTCTTACCCGTTTGTGAGTAATTATGGCTGGACATTCACACCTACTTGCAGTCGAACAGCTCTGCTCCCGCTTTTGATTTTGTTTGGTTGGATATTCGAACCTTTTCTTAACTGCTTTTTACAAACTTTGGTCGGACGTTCACACCTTCTTGCAGCCGAACACCTCCGCTTCCGCTTTTGATGGTATATATTCGGGCATTCGAACCTTTTCTTAGCAGCTTTTTACAAACCATGGTTGGACTTTCACACCTTCTTGTAGCCGAACAACTCCGCTCCCGCTATTGATTGTGTACAGTCGGGTATTTTAACCTTTTCTTACCCGCTTTTTACCAACTATGGTCGGACATTCACACCGTCTTACAGCGGAACACCTCCGCTCACGCTTTTGATGGTGTATTGTCAGGCATTCGAACCTTTTCTTACCCGCTTTTTACAAACTATGGTCAGACGTTCAAACCTTCTTGTAGCTGAACATATCCACTCTTGCTTTTGATGATGTATGGTTGGGCATTCGAACCTACTTGTTGCCCGCTTTTCATTAATTATGGGTGGACATTCACACCTTGTCTCAGCCAAACACCTCCGCTCCCTGTTTTGATCATGTATGGTTTGACATTCGCACCTTTGCTTACCTTCTTTTTATACTGATTGCTCAAGATTAAGTTGTTCTTTCTCAAACTACAAAAAATTTTTAATTGTTGAAACTTGATTTGAAGTGGATAAATAAGGAAGACAAACAGTTTTAAGTCAGGCTGATAGCAATTAATTTTATAGCAAAATCTGTATTTCGTCATTTGTCGAGAGATGCTTATTGCTGAAGAAGTTCTTTCTCATTCTACAAAGTACAACGTTGTTTATCATTGAAACTTGATTAGACATGAATAAATATGAAGGACAAAGCAGTCTTAACTTGGTTTGAGTTAAGGAATTCGTTTTATAGGAGAATCCGAATTCGTGCATAACTCGTAAAATAGAGCTTATTTTCGGATTCCTAAAGAATGAGTCTGGTTCTTTCTCATAATACAAAGTTTGTTGTTTATTGTTGAAACTTCATCAGACCGTTAGATATAGTCGGACTCACCTCGACGCACGGCTTGGGATCTGGAACCAGTACTCTTGAGAGGGGTTGGACTCTCTTCCACTCTGGAGTTGCCCGTGGTGAGAGGCGCAGAGCAGGTGTGGGCATACTTATTGCCCCCCCGGCTGTGTGCCAGTACATTGGGGTTTACCCCAGTGAACGAGAGGGTAGCCTCCCTCCGCCTTGGGTGGGGGGACGAGTCCTGACTGTTGTTTGTGCCTATGCGCCAAACAGCAGTTCAGAGTACCTACTCTTTTTGGAGTCTCTGGGGGAGGCACTGGAGAATGCTCCTACCGGAGACTCCCTCATTCTGCTGGGGGACTTCAATGCTCACGTGGGCAATGACAGTGAGACCTGGAGGGGTGTGATTGGGAGGAACGGCCCCCCCGATCTGAATCAGAGTGGTGTTATGTTGTTGGACTTCTGTGCCAGTCATAGACTGTCCATAACGAACACCATGTTCAGGCATAAGGGTGTCCATATGTGCACTTGGCACCAGGACACCCTTGGCCGCAGTTCGATGATCGACTTTGTGGTTGTATCATCGGACTTGCGGCCGTATGTCCTGGACACTCGGGTGAAGAGAAGGGCGGAGCTGTCAACTGATCACCACCTGGTGGTGAGTTGGCTCCGCTGGTGGGGGAGGATGCCGATCAGACCTGGCAGGCCCAAACGTATTGTGAGGGTCTGCTGGGAGCGTTTGTCAGAATCCCCCGTCAGAAGGAGCTTTAACTCCCACCTCCGGCAGAGCTTCAACCATATTTGAGGTGGGGGACATTGAATGGGCCATGTTCCGTGACTCCATTGCCGAGGCAGCTGGTCGGAGTTGTGGCCGTAAGGTGGTCGGTGCCTGTCGTGGCGGCAACCCTCGAACCTGCTGGTGGACACCAGTGGTGAGGGAAGCCGTCAAGCTGAAGAAGGAGTCCTATCGGGCCTTTTTGGCCAGTGGGACCCTGGAAGAAGCTGATAGGTACCGACGGGCCAGACGGGCCACGGCTTCGGCGGTTGCTGAGGCAAAAACTCGGGCCTGGGAGGAGTTCGGTGAGACCACGGAGAACGATTTCCGGACGGCCTCGAAAAGATTCTGGTCCACCATCCGGCATCTCAGGGGGGGGAAGCGGCTCACAGTCAACACTGTTTACAGTGCGGACGGGGCTTTGCTGAGCTCAACTAGGGATGTTGTGAGTCGGTGGGGGGAGTACTTCGAGGAACTCCTCAATCCTACCAACACGTGCTCGGAAGAGGCAGAGTCGGAGAGCTCGGAGACGGGGCCTCCCATTTCTGGGGCTGAGGTTGCCGAGGTGGTTAAAAAGTTCCTCGGTGGCAAGGCCCCGGGGGTGGATGAGGTCCGTCCTGAGTTTCTCAAGGCTCTGGATGTTGTAGGGCTGTCTTGGCTGACACGCCTCTGCAGTATCGCGTGGACATCGGGGACAGTGCCTCTGGACTGGCAGATTGGGGTGGTGGTCCCCCTCTTTAAAAAGGGGGACCGGAGGGTGTGTTCCAACTATAGGGGTATCACACTCCTCAGCCTCCCTGGTAAGGTCTATTCGGGGGTATTGGAGAGGAGGATCCGTCGGATAATCGAGCCTCGGATTCAGGAGATGCAGTGTGGCTTTCGTCCTGGCCGTGGAACAGTGGACCAGCTCTATACCCTCGGCAGGATCCTGGAGGGTGCATGGGAGTTCGCCCAACCAGTCTACATGTGTTTTGTGGACTTGGAGAAAGCGTTCGACCGTGTCCCTCGTGGAGTCCTGTGGGGGGTGCTCCGGGAATATGGAGTGCCGGACCCCTTGATAGGGGCCGTTCGGTCTCTGTATGACCGGTGCCTCTACTTACTGGTCAATCTACGTTCCCATCCTCACCTATGGTCACGAGTTGTGGGTAGTGACCGAAAGAACAAGATCGCGAATACAAGCGGCCGAAATGGGTTTCCTCCGCAGGGTGTCTGGGCTCTCCCTTAGAGATAGGGTGAGAAGCTCAGTCATCCGGGAGGGGCTCGGAGTAGAACCGCTGCTCCTCCGCATTGACAGGAGTCAGATGAGGTGGCTCGGGCATCTGGTTAGGATGCCCCCTGGGCGCCTCCCTGGGGAGGTGTTCCGGGCACGTCCCACTGGGAGGAGACCCCGGGGGAGACCCAGGACACGTTGGAGAGACTATGTCTCTCGGCTGGCCTGGGAACGCCTCGGGGTCCCCCCGGAAGAGCTGGAGGAAGTGGCCGGGGACAGAGACGTCTGGGTTTCTCTGCTCAAGCTGCTGCCCCCGCGACCCGACCCCCGGATAAGCGGCAGATGATGGATGGATGGATGGATATATCCTCCACCAACCAGACTTACAACCCCCGACTAGGGTAGCAGAATTTCTAAGCATCTGTACCCCAAAACTACTATCAAAAATATATAAATTATTGTCTAAGATAGATGACACAATGTCTCTTCCATCCTCAAAATGGGAGGCAGATTTATCCATCAGTTCTGGTCATAGCTTCTAACCACAAATATGTTTGAACACCTTCATAAAGACTCGAAATCCTAATTTACAGCTCATACAATACAAAATCCTTCATAGAACACACTATACAGGACAAAGGATGTTCAGGATGGGTCTAACACACTCAAACATCTGCTCACATTGCACAGATAACACACCTGATGATTATGTACACGCTTTGTGGTTTTCTGCGCCTGTCCAGAAGTTCTGGCTTGAAGTCTGTGAGGACCTATCAACATGGCTAAAGTGTAGCATCCCTGCATGCCCCACACTGTGCATACTGGGTGACTTAGACAACATCAACATGGAAATTAACTCAGCACACATGGTTGTCACAGTGTTATGTATCGCAAAGAAAACTATTCTCATGAACTGGAAAGCGAAGAACAATCTGTGTATTAACCAGTTTAGAAATTTTCTTTTAGATTATATTAGCATGGAAACAATGTCTGCCTCCTCAAAACATCAATTGGCTGAATTTCATTCTCTCTGGTCCCCTCTGATTAGTTTTATCACATAGTGGTGGTGGTGGGTTGCTGGGTGATGGTGGGTCTCAGGCCCGGGCTGCTGCGACTGGTGTGACCGGGTGGTTTGTTTGTTTGTTTTTTGTAGAGGTCCTCCGGGGTGGGGTTGGGTTGAGTGGGGTGGGGCGGGATGGGTACCTTCTGGGGGTACAGTAGCTCCCGGAATATGGTCGCTGCAGGCCCCGAGCCTGGTGGACATCAGGCCCTCCTGCCCATTGCTGGCTCCCAGGTAGCGGGGATGCCTATTGCAGCCAGTCCCTGGCTGCCCTCTCTGGGGGAGAGTAGCTCCCCCGGTATATATCCCCATACCCCTCTCCCTTCTGGCTCCTGTACACAGCACACACTCACACATGAAGGGTTTTGGGGGCGTGTGTGTTCGGTGGGGTGTAGTGGATGGGGCCACGTAGGTGGTCCCCTTTGGTTGCACTCTGCAGTTCCCTGCCCCTGTTTTAATTACACCTTAGACATTAGTACTTATCAAACACACTCACACACACACATTAGGTCTTGGGGGGTGGTTACACTGAGTGGCATCTGGTGGGCGGGGCTCTTTGGGTATGTAGGCTGCCCAGAGTGCCGCGCTCCCAGTTCTACAAGTTTGGCTGCCCCTCAATTTTAATTGCTCACTATTAGAAAATATTGAAGAGCCAGAAGGGTGAGGGGAGGGGTCTTCTTCGCACACCCCTGCTTCCTGGTGTCTGCTCGGGGCAGGAGGGGCCAGGAGGATTAATTAATTGTTCTGCTGGTTCGGGGTCTGTGGTGGCTGGGGGGTTGCTGGCCTCCTGGTGTGCCCGCTGCACTACACCCCAGCAGAGTCGAGGGAGGTAGGATGTGTGGATGTGTGGATGTATGGGACGTGAAAGTGTGTGTGGTAATGATTGGGCCTGGATCTGGGACTTGCTGTCGCCTGGCCTGCCTGTGTTTCTCCCGATGGGGCATCAGCGTTGCCTCTCCCCACTGCTCGCGACTTCACCCACCTGTGGGCACGTCTTGACTCCCAGGGCACTTGGCCAGGGGCGCTGGGGCAGGCGCTGACCCACTTTGTGGCTGTCTGGGGCGCTTGGCCCTCCTGGGTATTGGGTGGGGCCTCTGCCGGGGGGTTTGGGGGCGCTCGGGCTCCTGGGGCCCAGGTCCAGTGCACGGCCCATGTCTGGGCGGCTGGGGCCTGGCGGGGTCGGTGGGCTGTTGCCCCTGGTTCCCGGAGTGCCTCTGCCCTATGCTTATGGGGGCTCTTTCCGGGGGCTTCCTCTGCAGTCTTCTGGGTGGATGCGTGGTTGCCCCTGCGGTGGGCTACCTGGGTTCTGTGCTCTGTGGGGGCTGCTGGTGGCCTGGGTCTTGTGGCCCTCTCTGCCTGCTTCTGATTGTTTGGGGGGCTGTGGATTGTGGCCCTGTACGCTTATACACTCATAACTAAGCACGGTTATCATGTAGGTCCTGTGCCATGGGTGTTGCATGTTCTCACACACACACACACACACACACATTCATTAGTCCAGTAGCATGGTCACTAAGCAGTTGATGTATTATCATGTCGTCTCAGGTCATCTATATCCACAGCTGTGTTGTATGCGATTGCCGCTTCTTGTGCTTGTTTTTGTTTGTTTGTGTGTTTGTTTTTTCTCTGCTTGTCTGCTTTCAGGTGCTCCTCTTGGCGCTAAGGCTGGATTCCCCTCATAGGCCATGGATTGTTGTCTGTTTTGTTTTTTACAGGTGTAGCAGCTGGTTGTCTGGTTTTTGTTTCTATTTTTTTTCTGTTTCCTCTTCTTTCCTCTTCTTCTTTCCTTGTCCCCCGGTCCGGTTCAGTTCAGTTCATGTCATATATTGTAAAAAGAAATAAATAAATGGGCATCAAGGGGAGCTTTACATTTATAAAACTTCCCTTGGCAAAACAAATCTGTTTGGCATCATAGGTATTCAGACTACAATTCTTCTGACAAAAAAAAGCCTGCTCATGGAGATGTTTCAGGATCTGGATACCAAGCGTGGACCTAATGTTTTCATTTTTGCAATTCTGATACAGGCTATTGAGCAGTGATAACTAACACCAAGTTCAGATACTGCGGATTTTCTACCTTTGATTTGTTAAGATTGAGCCAATCAGGGACAACCTTGAAGGATCTCTTTGGTTTTGTAGGATCAGTAATTACCTGAGAAAGGTTGATATTGGTACACACCTTTTTTAAATGATCAGAGGCAGAGTTCAACTTGTTTAAATTAAAATTGCCACACAGAGATTGGGTTTAGGCCACATGCACACAGAATGACATCAACAAATATAAGAAATATTAAACATTTACACATAGATTTTTGAATATATGTAGAGGAATGATACTTTGAAATGTGCTCATTGCGGAGTTATGATCAGTTGAGTAATGAAGGTTGAACTATTCTGGGAAAGAGGTTCTATTCCCAGCATCATGATGGACACTCCTGATATAGAAGGTTTCGCTAACGCATTGGAATTGTTTTACTATTTTCATATGCATGTGCAATGAAGAATTGCTTGCTGCTGATAAATGCAAAGAAGAACAGCTTACACATAGATGCTCACATATAGGCTGCTGAATGCAATGAAGACCTGCTTATCAAGTAAAGTTCAATGTCAATGTGTAATATTCAATTAGGATTTGCAAAACAGTGAAGTTAAACAATGAATGGGTCCATAGTCGGTATGAGAAGACTACAGGAATATTTACCTGGGTGTACGTTCAAACAGAGATGAGAAAATTGCGATAAATAATTGTTTGTTTGTTTGTTAGTATGTATATGAATGTTATGTGTATAAACTGTGTTGAGTTATAGTTACTCAGTAGTGTCTCAGTGAAACAACCGACGGGGGAAGCCTTGCGGTGACAACAAAAGCAGTGTTTTACTGATCAGTCAAGTTGCTCCAGTGTACTCCATACAAACTGGTTGGCTACTGAAGGGATAGAAAATGGGGAATACTTGTTTTAAAGCAAACAAGGAATTAGATGGGAAAAATACATGTTTTAACGGGACCCAGACAATATTAAATACTCAGACAGATGGGAGAAGAAGTGTAGTTTTGTAGGAAATCACAAAATTATTACATAGAATTAGTGAAATCAATTGAAGAATGCCTTTCTGAAGAGCTGTTTACCACAGATGAGCAGCTTTGCGACCAAGCACATTGTAGATCGCTTTACTGCCAAAATGATCTAATTTAATGGATTGGTTTAGACATGCATAACAGCATTTTAAGAACAAAGAGAGAAACAAAAAGGGACAACGCTTCATGGTGGAAGGTGATGTATAAATAACTGTGTATATGATGAAGGGGGTGGCAACACCCATTCCGAAATCCCGCCATTCCGACATCCCGCTATTCCGACATCCCACCATTCCGACATACCACCATTCCGACATACCACCATTCCGACATGCAAACGTCCCACCATTCCGACATCCCACCATTGCGACATCCCGCTATTCTGACGTTCAAATGTCCCACCATTCCGACAAGGCTTTCCGTATAAGGAAATGTGTGTTACTCAACAGGTGAGTCCCTTCTTTCTGTTCATGCAATTTATATGTTTAACATGTTTATAGACAAGCGTTATTAAAAACACAAAGTCTCGGCAACTGGAGGAGGAGAAGCAGTCCGCGGTGGTTTTCAATCACACACTCCAATGCCACTTGTTTCAACTTCCGAAAATTTAATCCAGGAAAAAAAGGCTTACAAACATGGACCAAAACGGCTCCATAACACGCACAAGAATCCAAAAGAAACGAAAGTTAACTAAAAGAAAGCAAATAAACAGTATGAAGTGGTCAAAATTGGTTTTACGCATGCCTATGTGCGTCTGGCACATGCGTCTTCGGGCTCTCCCACGTTGGTTTGTGGATGAAAGCTATATGTTCAGCTGTAATGTCATGTAAAAACAATCTCTACATGACATTTAGTCCCAGGTGTGACCAGTTAGGTCCTTAAGATATCAACAGGCTGTATAAAGCTACAACCGTTGCGGCTGTGTGTTTGTGCCAAATGCGCAAAACCCATCCGCGCTTCCCAAAATTGGAGTGAGTACTCATAAATCACGTGAATAACATGAATAAACGTTTTTACTGCATTTTGTTGTGTTTTATACGTTCTATGCTGTCATTTCTATCTTCTTGTATTGGCAAGGCAAGGCAGAGTGCTCGCAACTGTGTCCTGTGCAGTAGCCGTGATATCTGTAATTGCAATTATTACTTTTGCATATGATGACAGCGTGCAAAAGACGCATGGGCTCTGTGGAGAGCTCCGCTCCAGCTGGCTGCTGTGACAGCTCACTGACACTGTATTTCTGCTTAATCAGTTTCAGTCTCGCCAGAGTTATATTAATATCTGTATTTTTATATTTGAAATTCAGGGGATTTTGATAATAGATTATTAAAGTTTGTTTGCGAGGCTGTGGCCTCTGCATGTGCAAAGCTTGTGCGCCAAACTTTAGGGCGTATTTGCGCCGGCATATCATTAGTGCAAAATGTTTTGGGTAAAAAATAGGCTATTAAAAGGAACTGTCGGAATGGCGGTATGTTAAAAAAAAAAAAAAACATACCGCCATTCCGACCATAGGAGGAAAAAAGTGTCGGAATGGTGGGACGTTTGATAAAAAATTAAGTGTCGCCATTCCGACAATTGGAGACCCATGTCGGAATGGCGAGATGTCGGAATGGCAGCATGTAACCATGATGAAGGAGAGACCATTTGAGCAGCACAGCCATTTCGCAGCACAGGGACAGCAATCCAAGTTACAGGATCTCCCACGTGGTATCACCTGTCACATTGTGTCAAGGCATCAAAAGAAGAAAAAATCACCAAACTCAAGGACAAAAAGACAAAGACTCCGGTGAACGAAGACAGAGGACTGACAAACCAGAAATACAAAAGGATTCTCGATATCAAGATCCAGAAGAAGAGGCTAACAATGCCACAAACACTTACGATGCTGGGAATGATGCCAGCAATGAACAGAGAAGAAGATTCAGTGTCATCAATCTGCATTACGTGCCTCTAATGAGGGGGTGAATATAGAATCCTCAACGATTACAACGTCTCTGGGAACTGTGACAACAACAAGGTTTAAACCATTTTGATATATATTGTAACATATTGTCTAAGGAATAGTGCTGAAAATGAGGTAAATCTAATCCACCACTGTCCTTGGTCTTCTGTAGGGTTTTTAAACTAATACGTGGTGGTTTGTTTTTCCACAGAAATTTGGAGATGCATGAATCTAGTGACTTAAACCAAGTAGCAGATGGTTTTATGGGGATCATTGAGAACAAATAGTTAACTTTTGGTAGTATCATCATTTTAATGGATGTAACTCTCCCCATAAGTGATATAGGTAAGGACTTCCAACGAGAGATCGTCCTCTACTGTCTTTAATAATTGCACATAATTTAGCTTTGTTAGCTCTGAGAGCCTGGAGGAAATGTTTATGCCTAAATATCTAATATTTCCTGACTGTAAAGTGATCGCAGGTATATTATGGACCCTACAGTTAATGGGCAGAACTGTGGTCTTAGACCAGTTGATAGAGTAGTCAGAAAGTGCTGAGAATTTATTTATGAGTGTGATCGTGTGACTGAGAGACGTCTGTGAGTTCTGAAGGAAAAGTAATACATCATCAGCATAAAGACTTATTTTATGCTCAATATTTTGGGATTAATTACTCACAAACGGGTAAGAAAAGGTAGTATTGCCAGACCATACATGATCAAAACAGGGAGCGGAGGTGGTTCAGCTGCAAGGTATGAATGTCTGACTATAGTTTGTAAAAAGCGGGTAAGATAAGGTGCGAATGCCCAACAATGTATGATCAAAAGAGGGAGCGGAGGGTTTTGGCTACAAGAAGGTTTGAATGTCCGACCATAGTTTGTAAAAAGCGGGTAAGAAAAGCTTACCATACATCATCAAAAGCAGGAGTGGATGTGTTCGGCTACAAGAAGATTTGAATGTCCATCAATAATTGCTTTAAAACATGAAAGAAAATTTTCAAATATCAAACCGCACATGATCATAAGCGGGAGAGGAGTTTTTCAGCTGCAAGAAGGTGTGAATGTCCACCCATAATTACTGAAAAAGTGGTAAGAAAAGGTGAAAATGCCCAACCATCCTGCTCATCAAAAGCAGGAGTGGATGTGTTCGGCTACAAGAAAGTTTGAATGTCCGACCATAGTTTGTAAAAAGCGGGTAAGAAAAGGTTCGAATGCCCGAACATAGACCATCAAAAGAGGGAGCGGAGGTGTTCCGCTGTAAGAAGGTGTAAATGTCCGACCATAGTTGGTAAAAAGCGGGTAAGAAAAGGTTAAAATACCCGACTGTACACAATCAATAGCGGGAGCGGAGTTGTTTGGCTACAAGAAGGTGTGAAAGTCCGACCACGGTTTGTAAAAAGCGGGTAAGAAAAGGTTCGAATGCCCGAATATATACCATCAAAAGTGGAAGTGGATGTGTTCGGCTGCAAGAAGGTGTGAACGTCCGACCAAAGTTTGTAAAAAGCAGTTAAGAAAAGGTTCGAATATCCAACCAAACATAATCAAAAGCGGGAGCAGAGCTGTTCGACTGCAAGTAGGTGTGAATGTCAGATCATAATTTGCAAAAAGCTGATGAGAAAGGGTGAAAATGCCCGGCTATACACCATCAAATGTGGGAGCGGAAGTGTTAGGCTGTGAGTAGGTGTGAATGTCCAACCATAATTGCTGAAAAATGTGTTAGAAGAGACTAGAATGCCGGACAAGACATTATCAAATGCGGGAGCGGAGTTGTTCGGCTGTGAGTAGGTGTGAATCTCCGAGCATAGTTTGTAAAAAGGGGGTAAGAATAGGTTCGAATGCCCGAACATACACTATCAAAACAGGGAGCTGAGGTGGCTCAGCTGCAAGGTGTGAATGTCTGACTATAGTTTGTAAATAAGGTGCGAATGCCCAACAATGTATAATCAAAAGAGGGAGCGGAGGTTTTCGGCTACAAGAAGGTTTGAATGTCCGACCATAGTTTGTAAAAAGAGGGTAAGAAAAGGTTCAAATGCCTGACTATACACCATCAAAAGCGGGAGCAGAGGTGTTCCGCTGTAAGACGGTGTGAATGTCCGACCATATTTGGTAAAAAGCGGGTAAGAAAAGGTTAAAATACCCGACTGTACACAATCAATAGCGGGAGAGGAGGTGTTCAGCTGCAAGAAGGTGTGAATGTCCACCCATAATTACTGAAAAATGGGTAAGAAAAGGTGCGAATGCCAAACCATACATTATCAAAAGCAGGTGTGAATGTCAGATCATAATTTGCAAAAAGCTGATGAGAAAGGGTGAGAATGCCCGACTATACACCATCAAATGCGGGAGCGGAGTTGTTCGGCTGTGAGTAAGTGTGAATCTCCAACCATAATTGCTGAAAAATGTGTTAGAAAAGGTAAGAATGCCCGTCCATACATCATCAAAAGCGGGAGAGGTGGTGTTCGGCTGCAAGTAGGTGTGAATGTCCAGCCATAATTACTAACAAACGGGTAAGAAAAGGTAGTATTGCCAGACCATACATGATCAAAACAGGGAGCGGAGGTGGTTCAGCTGCAAGAAGGTGTGAATGTCCGACTAAAGTTCAAATATATTAACAAAAGCGGGAGGAGAGGTCTTCGGATGAGAGTGGTTGAGAATTTCCAACCATAATCTATAAAATGCGGTGAAAAAAAAGGTGTGATAGAACACTAAAAGGTGGAGCGGAAGTGTTCGGCTGCAAGAAGGTGTGAATGTCCGACTATATTTGGTGAAAAGCAGGTGAAGCAAGGTCTGAATGCCCAACCTTACATCATCAAAAGCGAGATCAGAGGTGTTTGGCTGCATGAAGGCCATAGTTTGCCAAAAGCGGGTAAGCTGCGAATGACCGACTAAATATCAACAAAAGGTCTTCGGATGCAAGTGGGTGTGAATATCCCACCAAGTATGGTGGAGAGGAAGCTGTGAACAGCCGACCATAGTTGGCAAAAAACGGGTGAGAAAAGGAGCGAATGTCCAACCATACATGATCAAAACAGGGAGCGGAGGTGTTTGGCTGTGACAAGGTGTGAATGTCCACAAAAATTAATGAAAAGCGGGCAACAAGTAGGTTTGAATGCCCAACCATACATCATCAAAAGCAGGAGTGGATGTGTTCGGCTACAAGAAGGTTTGAATGTCCGAGCATAGTTTGTAAAAAGCGGGTAAGAAAAGGTTCGAATGCCCAAACATACAACATCAAAAGAGGGAGCGGAGGTGTTCCGCTGTAAGAAGGTGTGAATGTCCGACCATAGTTGGTAAAAAACGGGTAAGAAAAGGTTAAAATACCCGACTGTACACAATCAATAGCGGGAGCGGATGTGTTTGGCTACAAGAATGTGTGACAGTCCGACCATGGTTTGTAAAAAACGGGTAAGAAAAGGTGCGAATGCCCGACAATGTATGATCAAAAGAGGGAGCGGAGGTTTTCGGCTACAAGAAGGTTTGAATGTCCGACCATAGTTTGTAAAAAGCGGGAAAGAAAAGGTTAAAATGCCTGACTATACACCATCAAAAGCGGGAGTGGAGGTGTTCGGCTACAAGAAGGTGTGAAAGTTCAACCATGGTTTGTAAAAAGCTGCTAAGAAAAGGTTCGAATGCCCGAATATATACCATCAAAAGCGGAAGCGGAGGTGTTCGGCTGCAAGAAGGTGTGAACGTCCGACCAAAGTTTGCAAAAAGCAGTTAAGAAAAGGTTCGAATGCCCGAATATATACCATCAAAAGCGAGAGCAGAGCTGTTCGACTGCAAGTAGGTGTGAATGTCCAGCCATAATTACTCACAAACGGGTAAGAAAAGGTAGTATTGCCAGACCATACATGATCAAAACAGGGAGCTGAGGTGGTTCAGCTGCAAGATGTGAATGTCTGACTATAGTTTGTAAAAAGCGGGAAGACAAGGTGCGAATGCCCGACAATGTATGATCAAAAGAGGGAGTGGAGGTCTTCGGCTGCAAGGTCTGAATGTCTAACCATAATTTCTAAAAACCGGGTAAGAAAAGGCTCGAAAGCCCGACTATACACAATCAAAAGCGGGAGCGGGAGGTTTTCAGCTGCAAATCCTTCACTCAAACCAAGTGAAAACTGCTTTGTCCTTCATATTTATCAATGTCTAGATTGACTTCAACAAAGAACAACACTGGATTTTGCAGTAGAAGAAAGAGCATCACTGAAGGATCAGTAATCCGAGAATAAGCTTATTTTCATACGTTCTGCATGATTTGGGATTTTATGTATAAAAGGAATTCCTTCACTCAAACCAAGTTAAAACTGCTTTGTCCTTCATATTTATCAATGTCTAGATCGACTTCAACAAAGAACAACATTGTATTTTGCAGTAGAAGAAAAAGCAACACTGAAGGATCAGGAATCCGAGAATAAGCTTCTTTTCATACGTTTTGAATGATTTGGGATTTTATGTATAAAATGAATTCCTTCACTCAAACCAAGTGAAAACTGCTTTGTCCTTCATATTTATCAATGTCTAGATTTACTTCAACAAAGAACAACATTGTATTTTGCAGTAGTAGAAAGAGCAACACTTGAAGGAACAGGAATCCGAGAATAAGCTTATTTTCATACGTTCTGCATGATTTGGGATTTTATGTATAAAATGAATTCCTTTACTCAAACTATGTTAAAACTGCTTTGTCCTTCATATTTATCAATGTCTAGATTGACTTCAACAAAGAACAACATTGTATTTTGCAGTAGAAGAAATAGCAACACTGAAGGATCAGGAATCCGAAAACACGCTTATTTTCATACGTTCTGCTTGATTTGGGATTTTGCTATAAAATTATTTCCTTCACTCAAACAAAGTGGAAACTGCTTTGTCCTTCATATTTATCAATGTCTATATCGATTTCAACAAAGAACAAGGCTGTATTTTGCAGTATAGGAAAGAGCAACACTGGAGGATCAGGAATCCGAGAATAAGCTTACTTTCATGAGTCCTGCACGATTTCCTATAAAATGAATTGCTTTGCTCAAACCAAGTTAAAATTGCTTTGTCCTTCATAGTTATCCGTGTCTAAAATGTATCAAGCATAAAGTTCCTCATATTACCCTGAATGAGAAAGAAGCATCCCTTTGGTTGAGCAATACGTTCCTTTTGCGGAGTTATGCATGATTTCGGATTTTGCTATAAAATTCATTCCTTCACACCTTTTTTTTTTCACCGCATTTTATAGATTATGGTTGGAAATTTCAACCACTCTAATCCGAAGACCTCTCCTCCCGCTTTTGTTAATATATTTGAACTTTAGTTGGACATTCACCCCTTTTTGCAGCTAAACCACCTCCGCTCCCTGTTTTGATCATGTATGGTCTGGCAATACTACATTTTCTTACCCGTTTGTGAGTAATTATGGCTGGATATTCACACCTACTTGCAGCTGAACACAATCTCTCTCGCTTTTAATTATGTTTGGATATTCGAACCTTTTCTTTACTGCTTTTTGCCAACTTTGGTCGGACTTTCACACCTTCTTGCAGCCGAACACCTCCGCTTCCGCTTTTGATGGTATATATTCGGGCATTCGAACCTTTTCTTACCAGCTTTTGACAAACGATGGTTGGACTTTCACACCTTCTTGTAGCCGAACAACTCCGCTCCCGCTATTGATTGTGTACAGGCGGGTATTTTAACCTTTTCTTACCCGCTTTTTACCAACTATGGTCGGACATTCACACCTTCTTACAGCGGAACACCTCCACTCCCTCTTTTGATGGTGTATGTTCGGGCAGTCAAACCTTTTCTTACCTGCTTTTTACAAACTATGGTCAGACATTCAACCCTTCTTGGAGCCGAACACATCCACTCCTGCTTTTGATTATGTATAGTTGGGCATTCGCACCTTTTCTTACCCATTTTTCAGTAATTATGGGTGTACATTCACACCTTCTTGCAGCCGAACACCTCCGCTCCCTCTTTTGATCATACATTTTCGGGCATTCGCACCTTTTCTTACCCGCTTTTTACAAACCATGGTTGGACTTTCACAACTTCTTGTAGCCGAACAACTACGCTCCCCCTATTGATTGTGTACAGTCGGGTATTTTAACCTTTTCTTACCCACTTTTTACCAACTATGGTCGGACATTCACACCTTCTTACAGCGGAACACCTCCGCTCCCTCTTTTGATGGTGTATGTTTGGGCATTCGAACCTTTTCTTACCCGCTTTTTACAAACTATGGTCAGACGTTCAAACCTTCTTGTAGCCGAACATATCCACTCCTGCTTTTGATGATGTATGGTTGGGCATTCAAACCTACTTTTTGCCCGCTTTTCATTAATTTTGGGTGGACATTCACACCTTGTCACAGCCAAACACCTCCGCTCCCTGTTTTGATCATGTATGGTTGCACATTCGCACCTTTTCTCACCCGCTTTTTGCAAACTATGGTCGGCTGTTCACAGCTTCCTCTCCACCATACTTGTATGGTGGGATGTTCACACCCAGTTGCATCCGAAGACCTCCGCCCCCACTTTTGTTGATATTTAGTTGGTCATTCGCAGCTTACCCGCTTTTGGCAAACTATGGCCTTCTTGCAGCCAAACACCTCTGATCTCGCTTTTGATAATGTAAGGTTGGGCATTCAGACCTTGCTTCACCTGCTTTTCACCAAATATAGTCGGACATTCACACCTTCTTGCAGCCGAACACTTTCGCTCCACCTTTTAGTGTTCTATCACACCTTTTTTTCACCGAATTTTATAGATTATGGTTGGAAATTCTCAACCACTCTCATCCGAAGACCTCTCCTCCCGCTTTTGTTAATATATTTGAACTTTAGTGAGACATTCACACCTTCTTGCAGCTGAACCACCTCCGCTCCCTGTTTTGATCATGTATGGTCTGGCAATACTACCTTTTCTTACCCGTTTGTGAGTAATTATGGCTGGACATTCACACCTACTTGCAGCCGAACACCACCTCTCTCGCTTTTGATGATGTATGGACCGGCATTCTTACCTTTTCTAACACATTTTTCAGAAATTACGGTCGGAGATTCACACCTACTCACAGCCGAACAACTCCGCTCCCGCATTTGATGGTGTGCAGTCGGACATTCTCACGCTTTCTCATCAGCTTTTTGCAAATTATGATCTGACATTCACACCTGCTTTTGATAATGTATGGTTTGGCATCCGCACCTTTTCTTACCCATTTGTCAGGAATAATGGGTGGACATTCACACCTTCTTGCAGCTGAACACCTCCTCTCCCACTTATGATCATGTGCGGTTTGATTTTCGAAAATTTTCTTTCATGTTTTCTAGCAATTATTGATGGACATTTAGACCTTCTTGCAGCTGAACACCTCCGCTCCTGCTTTTGATCATACCTTGTCAGGCATTCGCAGCATGTCTTACCCGCTTTTTACAAACTTTAGTCGAACATTTACACCTTTTTGCAGCCGAACACCACCTCTCTCGCTTTTGATGATGTATGGTCCGGCATTCTTTCCTTTTCTAACACATTTTTCAGCAATTATGGTCGGACATTCACACCTACTCAGAGCCGAACACCTCCGCTCCCGCATTTGATGGTGTATAGTCGGGCATTCTCACCCTTTCTCATCAGCTTTTTGCAAATTATGATCTGACATTCACACCTGCTTTTGATAATGTATGGTTGGGCATTCGCACCTGTTTTTTACCCATTTTTCAGGAATTATGGGTGGACATTCACACCTTCTTGCAGCTGAACACCTCCTCTCCTTCTTATGATCATGTGCGGATGATATTCGAAAATTTTCTTTCATGTTTTAAAGCAATTATTGATGGACATTCAGACCTTCTTGCAGCTGAACCACTCTACTCCCGCTTTTGATGGTGTATAGTCGGGCTTTCGAAACTTTCCTTCCCGGTTTATACAAATTATGGTTGGACATTCAGACCTTCTTGCAGCCGAACACCTCTGCTCCCTCTTTTGATCATACATTGTCGGGCATTAGCACCTTTTCTTACCCGCTTTTTACAAACCATAGTCGGACTTTCACATCTTTTAGTAGCCGAACAACTCCGCACCCGCTACTGATTGTGTACAGTCGGGTATTTTAAACTTTTCTTACCCGTTTTTTACCAACTATGGTCGGACATTCACACCTTCTTACAGCGGAACACCTCCGCTCCCTCCTTTGATGGTGTATGTTCGGGCATTCGAACCTTTTCTTACCCGCTTTTTACAAACTATGGTCAGACGTTCAAACCTTCTTGTAGCCGAAAACCTCTGCTCCCTCTTTTGATTATACATTGTCAGGCATTCGCACCTTATCGTACCCGCTTTTTACAAACTATAGTCAGACATTCACACCTTGGTGCTGAACCACCTCAGCTCCCTGTTTTGATCATGTATGGTCTGGCAATACTACCTTTTCTTACCCGTTTGTGAGTAATTATGGCTGGACATTCACACCTACTTGCAGTCGAACAGCTCTGCTCCCGCTTTTGATTTTGTTTGGTTGGATATTCAAACCTTTTCTTAACTGCTTTTTACAAACTTTGGTCAGACGTTCACACCTTCTTGCAGCCGAACACCTCCGCTTCCGCTTTTGATGGTATATATTTGGGCATTCGAACCTTTTCTTACCAGCTTTTTACAAACCATGGTTGGACTTTCACACCTTCTTGTAGCCGAACAACTCCGCTCCCCCTATTGATTGTGTACAGTCGGGTATTTTAACCTTTTCTTACCCACTTTTTACCAACTATGGTCGGACATTCACACCTTCTTACAGCGGAACACCTCCGCTCCCTCTTTTGATGGTGTTTGTTTGGGCATTCGAACCTTTTCTTACCCGCTTTTTACAAACTATGCTCGGACATTCAAACCTTCTTGTAGCCGAACACATCCACTCCTTCTTTTGATGATGTATGCTTGGGCATTCAAACCTACTTTTTGCCCGCTTTTCATTAATTTTGGGTGGACATTCACACCTTGTCACAGCCAAACACCTCCGCTCCCTCTTTTGATGGTGTTTGTTTGGGCATTCGAACCTTTTCTTACCCGCTTTTTACAAACTATGCTCGGACATTCAAACCTTCTTGTAGCCGAACACATCCACTCCTTCTTTTGATGATGTATGCTTGGGCATTCAAACCTACTTTTTGCCCGCTTTTCATTAATTTTGGGTGGACATTCACACCTTGTCACAGCCAAACACCTCCGCTCCCTGTTTTGATCATGTATGGTTGGACATTCGCACCTTGTCTCACCCGCTTTTTGCAAACTATGGTCGGCTGTTCACAGCTTCCTCTCCACCATACTTGTATGGTGGGATATTCACACCCACTTGCATCCGAAGACCTTTTGTTGATATTTAGTTGGTCATTCGCAGCTTACCCGCTTTTTACAAACTATAGTCAGACATTCACACCTTGGTGCTGAACCACCTCAGCTCCCTGTTTTGATCATGTATGGTCTGGCAATACTACCTTTTTTTACCCGTTTGTGAGTAATTATGGCTGGACATTCACACCTACTTGCAGTCGAACAGCTCTGCTCCCGCTTTTGATTATGTTTGGTTGGATATTCGAACCTTTTCTTAACTGCTTTTTACAAACTTTGGTCGGACGTTCACACCTTCTTGCAGCCGAACACCTCCGCTTCCGCTTTTGATGGTATATATTCGGGCATTCGAACCTTTTCTTAGCAGCTTTTTACAAACCATGGTTGGACTTTCACACCTTCTTGTAGCCGAACAACTCCGCTCCCGCTATTGATTGTGTACAGTCGGGTATTTTAACCTTTTCTTACCCGCTTTTTACCAACTATGGTCGGACATTCACACCGTCTTACAGCGGAACACCTCCGCTCACGCTTTTGATGGTGTATTGTCAGGCATTTGAACCTTTTCTTACCCGCTTTTTACAAACTATGGTCGGACATTCAAACCTTCTTGTAGCCAAAAACCTCCGCTCCCTCTTTTGAATATACATTGTCGGGCATTCGCACCTTTTCTTACCTGTTTTTTACAAACCATGGTCGGACTTTCAAACCTTCTTGTAGCCCAACACATCCACTCCTGCTTTTGATGATGTATGTTTGGGCATTCGCACCTTTTCTTACCCATTTTTCAGTAATTATGGGTGGACATTCACACCTTCTTACAGCTGAACACCTCCTCTCCCGCTTATGATGGTGTATAGTCGGGCTTTCAAGCCTTTTCTTACCCGGTTTTTACAAATTATAGTTGGACATTCAGACCTTCTTACAGCCGAAAACCTCCACTCCCTCTTTTGATCATACATTGTCGGGCATTAGCACCTTTTCTTACCCGCTTTTTACAAACCATAGTCGGACTTTCACATCTTTTAGTAGCCGAACAACTCCGCTCCCGCTATTGATTGTGTACAGTCGGGTATTTTAACCTTTTCTTACCCGCTTTTTACCAACTATGGTCGGACATTCACACCTTCTTACAGCGGAACACCTCCGCTCCCTCTTTTGATGGTGTATGTTCGGGCAGTCAAACCTTTTCTTACCTGCTTTTTACAAACTATGGTCAGACATTCAACCCTTCTTGGAGCCGAACACATCCACTCCTGCTTTTGATTATGTATAGTTGGGCATTCGCACCTTTTCTTACCCATTTTTCAGTAATTATGGGTGTACATTCACACCTTCTTGCAGCCGAACACCTCCGCTCCCTCTTTTGATCATACATTTTCGGGCATTCGCACCTTTTCTTACCCGCTTTTTACAAACCATGGTTGGACTTTCACACCTTTTAGTAGCCGAACAACTCCGCACCCGCTACTGATTGTGTACAGTCGGGTATTTTAACCTTTTCTTACCCGTTTTTTACCAACTATGGTCGGACATTCACACCTTCTTACAGCGGAACACCTCCGCTCCCTCCTTTGATGGTGTATGTTCGGGCATTCGAACCTTTTCTTACCCGCTTTTTACAAACTGTGGTCAGACGTTCAAACCTTCTTGTAGCTGAACATATCCACTCTTGCTTTTGATGATGTATGGTTGGGCATTCGAACCTACTTGTTGCCCGCTTTTCATTAATTATGGGTGGACATTCACACCTTGTCTCAGCCAAACACCTCCGCTCCCTGTTTTGATCATGTATGGTTTGACATTCGCACCTTTGCTTACCTTCTTTTTATACTGATTGCTCAAGATTAAGTTGTTCTTTCTCAAACTACAAAAAATTTTTAATTGTTGAAACTTGATTTGAAGTGGATAAATAAGGAAGACAAACAGTTTTAAGTCAGGCTGATAGCAATTAATTTTATAGCAAAATCTGTATTTCGTCATTTGTCGAGAGATGCTTATTGCTGAAGAAGTTCTTTCTCATTCTACAAAGTACAACGTTGTTTATCATTGAAACTTGATTAGACATGAATAAATATGAAGGACAAAGCAGTCTTAACTTGGTTTGAGTTAAGGAATTCGTTTTATAGGAGAATCCGAATTCGTGCATAACTCGTAAAATAGAGCTTATTTTCGGATTCCTAAAGAATGAGTCTGGTTCTTTCTCATAATACAAAGTTTGTTGTTTATTGTTGAAACTTCATCAGACCGTTAGATATAGTCGGACTCACCTCGACGCACGGCTTGGGATCTGGAACCAGTACTCTTGAGAGGGGTTGGACTCTCTTCCACTCTGGAGTTGCCCGTGGTGAGAGGCGCAGAGCAGGTGTGGGCATACTTATTGCCCCCCCGGCTGTGTGCCAGTACATTGGGGTTTACCCCAGTGAACGAGAGGGTAGCCTCCCTCCGCCTTGGGTGGGGGGACGAGTCCTGACTGTTGTTTGTGCCTATGCGCCAAACAGCAGTTCAGAGTACCTACTCTTTTTGGAGTCTCTGGGGGAGGCACTGGAGAATGCTCCTACCGGAGACTCCCTCATTCTGCTGGGGGACTTCAATGCTCACGTGGGCAATGACAGTGAGACCTGGAGGGGTGTGATTGGGAGGAACGGCCCCCCCGATCTGAATCAGAGTGGTGTTATGTTGTTGGACTTCTGTGCCAGTCATAGACTGTCCATAACGAACACCATGTTCAGGCATAAGGGTGTCCATATGTGCACTTGGCACCAGGACACCCTTGGCCGCAGTTCGATGATCGACTTTGTGGTTGTATCATCGGACTTGCGGCCGTATGTCCTGGACACTCGGGTGAAGAGAGG
>NW_027325479.1:0-136815 GCF_036924035.1 Leuresthes tenuis | reverse complement strand
GCCGAGAAGCGATAACGGTCCACTGTTTCAGGTCCGAGGGCCCTTGCTGGCACAATGCGCACTTGTAGCAGTGTTCTTTTTATGGCCATAGGTGGCCAGAGTGTCACGTTGCACCTCCGCCCACCCGCTGCACTGAGCACTCTTCATCCCTTTTAAATGGTATAACTTTGCACTCCCGCATGCTCCAGCAAGCACCATTCAAGCAACAACTTTGCACTCCAGCTTCGAACATCGGCACAATCGCAACAAGTAAGGCGACTCTACTCAGAGAAGTCACTCTGCACAGTAACAAGATTTCTTTTGCACAGACAGAAAGGGCTTCACCCGCAAAGGTAAAGCCTGCCAAAAATAGAAACAACTCATTAGTGCTGCTCTCCACGAAAGTCTTTAGTAAAAGGCGAAAGACTTGTATGTTATGAAGAGAAACCAGAGTACGATTATCCGTCACTGCGGGAGCAGGGCATCAGGCTAGTTGCCATAGCCACCTGCCCCATGGTGAGCGTTGCTTGGTTGAAACGCGTGCCCCTGTGCAATCGACAAGGCAGCAACAAAAACACCACGGGAACACCGTATTGAGGCTTTGTTCTGACCGCTCATTCGGTGTCGCGTTTCTTTCAAGCAATTCTCCCGGTTAGCCCGCACTCGGCTCGCTCCCAGAGCCGTGTTAAAGTCTACTTCGCATTCACTCTCTTTTCTCAGCAGACTCTTGGGATTTTATCTATAAAATGAATTCCTTCAATCAAACTATGTTAAAACTGCTTTGTCCTTCATATTTACCATGTCTAGAAAGATTTAAACAAAAAAAAAAACAACGATGTACTTTGCAGTAAAAGAAAGAGCAAATCTAAAGTTTCAGGAATCCGAGAATAAGCTTACATTCATGAGTTCTTCACGATTTCGGATTTTGCTATAAAATGAATTCCTTCACTCAAACTAAATTAAAACTGCTAAACCGCTAATCTGTTACATGTAAGGCAGATGTCAAATTCACCGAAATAGGATCTAAGGGTATTCGGCCAATCGAGCTGTAGCAGCTTTGGTAAAAGAGTATAAGTTGAAGAGTTTGTGAATAAAGGTGTGCGCACACATAGTGTGCTGTACGAAAATAGGCAGGGAGCAATGCCGGCTGGGGTATATGTTCTTGTATGTTGTCTGACTGTTTGATTTGAATGTGTTGTGTAAGTGTCCTGTTGAATGTTACATGTTTGGGCTTTGACACTTCACTGTGGTTGTTAACTGTGTGGTGTGTCCTGAAATGTTATATGTTTGGGCTGTGTGACATGCTTAATGCTTGTCAGTAGCTACCCACTTATTCATATATAGCAACTGACAACATAAGAAGTCTGGACATACTTTGATAGTAGTTGTAGAAGTATCCTTATTGATAATAGATAAACTAATTCATAGTGATAGAAAAGTAGATGAACAGGTGCCTGCACATGTCTCACGAAAATAAAATGGGTGTATGATTGCTGACGGCAGAGCAATATTGCCAAACTTATGAGTTCTTGTGGCAAACTTGATTCAGTGTCTTGACGTGTATACGCTGTTTCGCTGACTTGATTGTCACAAGAAACAAAGTGTGTTTGATAAGATCCAACCATTTTATTACGGGAGGATCAGTATGTATGGATTCTGATGTGACTGATAAACCCATTCGTATCGTAAGCATAATCTAATACGTGAGACAACGCCCTGGCACAAAATCAAAAAAAAAAAAGAGAGAGCGGTTTTGTGTCCCCACAGTCCATAATGTAGAAAAGAGAGAAAAAAGCCTTTCTGATTTGGTGTGTGTGCTCACAGTGCAGAGTGTAGAGAAAAGAGAGAAAAGAAAGCCGTTTTGGTGTCACGGGTGTTGTGACTTAGACACACACATTTCTGAATTGAGAAAGGAAATTATTTTAGAGGAAGCACTAGAGTTTAGATCGCACATTTGTTGATAGGCATTCATTTATTTCTTCACTTCTGATGAAGTTTCAACAATAAACAACAAACTTTGTATTATGAGAAAGAACCAGACTCATTCTTCAGGAATCCGAAAATAAGCTCTATTTTACGAGTTATGCACGAATTCGGATTATCCTATAAAACGAATTCCTTAACTCTAACCAAGTTAAGACTGCTTTGTCCTTCATATTTATTCATGTCTAATCAAGTTTCAACGATAAACAACGTTGTACTTTGTAGAATGAGAAAGAACTTCTTCAGCAATAAGCATCTCTCGACATATGACGAAATACAGATTTTGCTATAAAATTAATTCCTTCTATCAGCCTGACTTAAAACTGTTTGTCCTCCTTATTTATCCACTTCAAATCAAGTTTCAACAATTAAAAAAATGTTGTAGTTTGAGAAAAAACAACTTAATCTTAAGCAATCAGTAGGGTAAGAAAGGGTAAGAAAAGGTGCAAATGCCAACCATACATCACTAAAAGGTGGAGCGGAAGTATTCGGCTGCAAGTAGGTGCGAATGCCTGACAATGTATGATCAAAAGAGGGAGCGGAGGTTTTCGGCTGCAAGGTCTGAATGTCCAACCATAATTTGTAAAAACCGGGGAAGAAAAGGCTAGAAAGCCCGACTATACACCATCAAAAGTGGGAGCGGAGGTGTTCGGCTGCAAGTAGGTGTGAATGTTCGACCATAATTTGTAAAAAGCGGGTAAGAAAAGGTTCGAATGCCCGACTATATATTAACCAAAGCAGGAGGAGAGGTCTTGGGATAAGAGTGGGTGAGAATTTACAACCATAATCTATAAAATGCGGTGAAAAAAAAGGTGTCAATACCCCATAGAACACTAAAAGGTAGAGCGGAAGTGTTCGGCTGCAAGAAGGTGTGAATGTCTGACCATAGTTTGTAAAAAGCGGGTAAGAAAAGGTTCGAATGCCCGAACATACACCATCAAAGGAGGGAGCGGAGGTGTTCCGCTGTAAGAAGGTGTGAATGTCCGACCATAGTTGGCAAAAAACGGGTAAGAAAAGGTTAAAATACCCGATTGTACACAATCAATAGCGGGAGCAGAGTTGTTCCGCTACTAAAAGGTGTGAAAGTCCGACCATGGTTTGTAAAAAGCGGGTAAGAAAAGGTGCGAATGCCCGACAATGTATGATCAAAAGAGGGAGCGGAGGTTTTCGGCTGAAACAAGGTCTGAATGTCCATCCATATTTTGTAAAAATCTGGGAAGAAAAGGCTCGAAAGCCCGACTATACACCATCAACAGCTGGAGCGGAGGTGTTCAGCTGCAAGAAGGTCTGAATGTCCATCAATAATTGCTAGAAAACATGGAAGAGAATTTTCGAATATCAAACCGCACATGATCATAAGCGGCAGAGGAGGTGTTCAAATGCAAGAAGGTGTGAATGTCCACCCATAATTACTGCAAAATGGGTAAGAAAAGGTACGAATGCCCAACCATACATGATCCTAACAGGGAGCGGAGGTGTTTGGCTGCGACAAGGTGTGTATGTCCACCCATAATTAATGAAAAGCGGGCAACAAGTAGGTTTGAATACCCATCATCAAAAGCAGGAGTGGATGTGTTCGGCTACAAGAAGGTTAGAATGTCTGACCATAGTTTGTAAAAAGCGGGTAAGAAAAGGTTCGAATGCCCAAACATACACCATCAAAGGAGGGAGCGGAGGTGTTCCGCTGTAAGAAGGTCTGAATTTCCAACCATAATTGGCAAAAAGCAGGTAAGAAAAGGTTAAAATACCCTATTGTACACAATCAATAGCGGGAGCAGAGTTGTTCCGCTACTAAAAGGTGTGAAAGTCCGACCATGGTTTGTAAAAAGCGGGTAAGAAAAGGTGCGAATGCCCGACAATGTATGATCAAAAGAGGGAGCGGAGGTTTTCGGCTGAAAGAAGGTCTGAATGTCCATCCATAATTTGTAAAAATCGGGGAAGAAAAGGCTCGAAAGCCCGACTATACACCATCAACAGCTGGAGCGGAGGTGTTCAGCTGCAAGAAGGTCTGAATGTCCATCAATAATTGCTAGAAAACATGGAAGAGAATTTTCGAATATCAAACCGCACATGATCATAAGCGGGAGAGGAGGTGTTAAAATGCAAAAAGGTGTGAATGTCCACCCATAATTACTGCAAAATGGGTAAGAAAAGGTACGAATGCCCAACCATACATCATCAAAAGCAGGAATGGATGTGTTCGGCTACAAGAAGGTTTTAATGTCCGACCATAGTTTGTAAAAAGCGGGTAAGAAAAGGTTCGAATGCCCGAACATACACCATCAAAAGAGGGAGCGGAGGTGTTCCACTGTAAGAAGGTGTGAATGTCAGACCATAGTTGGTAAAAAGCGGGTAAGAAAAGGTGAAAATACCCGACTGTACACAATCAATAGCGGGAGCGGAGTTGTTCGGCTACTAAAAGGTGTGAAAGTCCGACCCTGGTTTGTAAAAAGCGGGTAAGAGAAGGTGCGAATGCCCGACAATGTATGATCAAAAGAGGGAGCGGAGGTTTTCGGCTGCAAGAAGGTCTGAATGTCCATCAATAATTGCTAGAAAACATGAAAGAAAATTTTCGAATATCAAACCACACATCATCATAAGCGGGAGAGGAGGTGTTCAGCTGCAAGAAGGTGTGAATGTCCGACCATAGTTTGTAAAAAATGGGTAAGAAAAGGTGCGAATGCTCAACCATACATCATCAAAAGCAGGAGTGGATGTGTTCGGCTAAAAGAAGGTTTGAATGTCCGACCATAGTTCGTAAAATGCGGGTAAGAAAAGGTTCGAATGCCCGAACATACACCATCAAAAGAGGGAGCGGAGGTGTTCCGCTGTAAGACGGTGTGAATGTCCAACAATAGTTGGTAAAAAGCGGGTAAGAAAAGGTTAAATTACCCGACTGTACACAATCAAAAGAGGGAGCGGAGTTGTTCAGCTAAGAGGTGTGAAAGTCCGACCTTGGCTTGTAAAAAGCGGGTAAGAAAAGGTTCGTATGCCCGAATATACACCATCAAAAGCGGAAGCGGAGGTTTTCGGCTGCAAGATATTGTGAACGTCCGACCAAAGTTTGTAAAAAGCAGTTAAGAAAAGGTTCGAATATCTAACCAAACATAAGAATGAGTCTTTTCCGCTGTAGAATGCCCGACTATAGACCATCAAATGCGGGAGCGGAGGTGTTCGGCTCTGAGTAGGTGTGAATGTCCGACCATAATTGCTGAAGAATGTGTTAGAAAAGGTAAGAATGCTGGACCATACATCATCAAAAGCGGTAGAGGTGGTGTTCGGCTGCAAAAAGGTGTGACTGTTCGACTAAAGTTTGTAAAAAGTGGGTAAGACAAGGTGCGAATGCCTGACAATGTATGATCAAAAGCGGGAGTGGAGGTGTTCAGCTGCAAGAAGGTCTACATGTCCATCAATAATTGCTAGAAAACATGAAAGAAACTTTTCGAAAATCAAACCGCCCATGATCATAAGTGGGATAGGAGGTGTTCAGCTGCAAGGTGTGAATGTCCACCCATAATTCCTGAAAAATGGGCAAAAAAAAGGTGTGAATGCCCAACCATACATCATCAAAAATAGGAGTGGAAGTGTTCGGCTACAAGAAGGTGTGAACGTCCAACCAAAATATGTAAAAAGAAGTTAAGAAAATGTTCGAATATCCAACCAAACATAATCAAAAGCGGGAGCAGAGCTGTTCGACTGCAAGTAGGTGTGAATGTCAGATCATAATTTGCAAAAAGCTGATGAGAAAGGGTGAGAATGCCCGACTATACATCATCAAATGCGGGAGCGGAGTTGTTCGGCTGTGAGTAGGTGTGAATCTCCGACCATAATTGCTGAAAAATGTGTTGGAAAAGGTAAAAATGCCGGTCCATACATCATCAAAAGCGAGAGAGGTTGTGTTCGGCTGCAAGTAGGTGTGAATGTCCAGCCATAATTACTCACAAACGGGTAAGAAAAGGTAGTATTGCCAGACCATATATGATCAAAACAGGGACCGCAGTGGTTCAGCTGCAAGAAGGTTTGAAGAGGTTTTCGGATGCAAGTGGGTGTGAATATCCCACCATACAAGTATGGTGGAGAGGAAGCTGTGAATAGCCGACCATAGTTTGGAAAAAGCGGGTAAGAAAAGGTTTGAATGCCCGAACATACACCATCAAAAGAGGGAGCGGAGGTGTTCCGCTGTACAAAGGTGTGAATGTCCGACCATACTTGGTAAAAAGCGGGTAAGAAAAGGTTAAAATACCCGGCTGTACACAATCAATAGCGGGAGCGGATGTGTTCGGCTACAAGAAGGTGTGACAGTCCGACCATGGTTTTTAAAAAGCGGGTAAGAAAAGGTGCGAATGTCCGACAATGTATGATCAAAATAGAGAGCGGAGGTTTTCGGATACACGAAGGTTTGAATGTCCTACCATAGTTTGTAAATAGCGGGTAAGAAAAGGTTCGAATGCCCGACTATACACCATAAAAAGCGGGAGCGGAGGTTTTCCGCTGTAAGACGGTGTGAATGTCCGACCATAGTTGGTAAAAAGCGGGTAAGAAAAGGTTCGAATATCCAACCAAACATAATCAAAAGCGGGAGCAGAGCTGTTCGACTGCAAGTAGGTGTGAATGTCCAGCCATAATTACTCACAAACGGGGGAAGAAAAGGTAGTATTGCCAGACCATACATGATCAAAACAGGGAGCGGAGGTTCAGCTGCAAGGTGTGAATGTCTGACTATAGTTTGTAAAAAGCGGGTAAGACAAGGTGCGAATGCCCAACAATGTATGATCAAAAGAGAGAGCGGAGGTGTTCGGCTGCAAGGTCTGAATGTCCAACCATAATTTGTAAAAACCGGGTAAGAAAAGGCTCGAAAGCCCGACTATACATCATCAAAAGCGGGAGCGGAGGTGTTCAGCTGCAAGAAGGTGTGAATGTTCGACTAAAGTTTGTAAAAAGCTGGTAAGACAAGGAGCGATGTCCCGACATTGTATGATTAAAAGCGGGAGCGGAGGTGTCCAGCTGTGAGTAGGTGTGAATGTCCGACCATAATTGCTGAAAAATGTGTTAGAAAAGGTAAGAATACTGGACCATACATCATCAAAAGCGGGAGAGGTGGTGTTCGGCTGCAAGAAGGTGTGAAAGTCCAACAATGGTTTGTAAAAAGCGGGTAAAAAAAGGTTCGAATGCCCGAATATACATCATCAAAAGCGGAAGCGGAGGTTTTCGGATGCAAGAAGGTGTGAACGTCCGACCAAAGTCTGTAAAAAGCAGTGAAAAGCGAGAAAAAGCTTTTCGTGAGTTCTGCATGATTTGGGATTTTGCTTATAAAATGCATTACTTCACTCAAACTATGTTAAAACTGATTTGTCCTTCATATTTACCATGTCTAGAAATATTTAAACAAAAAAACAACGTTGTACTTTGCAGTAAAAGAAAGAGCAAATCTAAAGTTTAAGGAATCCGAGTATAAGCCTGCTTTCATGAGTTCTGCACGATTTCGGATTTTGCTATAAAATGAATTGCTTTGCTCAAACCAAGTTAAAACTGCTTTGTCCTTCCATATTCATCAATGTCTAGATCGACTTCAACAAAGAAAAACATTGGACTTTGCAGTAGAAGAAGTTGAAATCCATCTACACATTGATAAATATGAAGGACAAAGCAGTTCCCACTTGCCCATAAGAAAATAAGCTTATTCTCGGATTCCTGATCCTTCAGTGTTGCTCTTTCTTCTACTGCAAAATACAATGTTGTTCTTTGTTGAAGTCGATCTAGACATTGATAAATATGAAGGAAAAAGCAGTTTTAACTTGGTTTGAGTGAATGAATTCATTTTATACATAAAATCCGAAATCGTGCAGAACTCATGAAAATAAGCTTATTTCTCGGATTCCTAAAACTTTTGATTGGCTCTTTCTTTTACTGCAAAGTACAACGTTGTTTTTTTGTTTAAATCTATCGAGACATTGATAAATATGAAGGTAAAAGCCGTTTTAACATAGTTTGAGTGAAGGAATTGATTTTATAGATAAAATCCCAAATCATACAGAACTCCTCAAAAGGGGCGTATGGCTTAATCACAAGTGTGGTTCTTTCTCATTCAGGGTAGTATGAGGAAGTTTATGCTTGAAATATATGTAGAAATGGGTACATATGAAGGACAAAGCAGTGTTAACTTAGTTTGAGTGAAGGAATTCATTTTATACATAAAATCCCAAATCATGCAGAACGTATGAAAAGAAGCTTATTCTCGGATTCCTGATCCTTCAGTTTTGCTCTTTCTTCTACTGCAAAATACAATGTTGTTCTTTGTTGAAGTCGATCTAGACATTGATAAATATGAATGAAAAAGCAGTTTTAACTTGGTTTGAGTGAATGAATTCATTTTATACATAAAATCCGAAATCGTGCAGAACTCATGAAAATAAGCTTATTCTCGGATTCCTAAAACTTTTGATTGGCTCTTTCTTTTACTGCAAAGTACAACGTTGTTTTTTTGTTTAAATCTATCGAGACATTGATAAATATGAAGGTAAAAGCCGTTTTAACATAGTTTGAGTGAAGGAATTGATTTTATAGATAAAATCCCAAATCATGCAGAACTCCTCAAAAGGGAGGTATGGCTTAATCACAAGTTTGGCTCTTTCTCATTCAGGGTAATATGAGGAAGTTTATGCTTGAAATATATGTAGAAATGGGTACATATGAAGGACAAAGCAGTGTTAACTTAGTTTGCGTGAAGAAATTCATTTTATACATAAAATCCGAAATCGTGCAGAACTCATGAAAATAAGCTTATTCTCGGATTCCTAAAACTGCACTTTCTTTTACTGCAAAGTACAACGTTGTTTTTTGTTGAAATCTATCTAGACATTGATAAATACCAGCCGAAACTCTGCTGCCGCTTTTGATAATTTATGGTTGGGCATTCTTACCTTTTCTTACCCACTTTTTACAAATTATGATCTTACATTCACACCTACTTGCAGTCGAACACCTTCTCATCCACTTATGATCATGTGCGGTTGGGCTTTCGCACCTTTTCTTACCCATTTTTCAGTAATTATGGGTGGACATTCAGACCTTCTTGCAGCCGAAAACCTCCGCTCCTCTTTTGATCATACATTGTCGGGCATTCACACCTTGTCTTACCCGCTTTTTACAAACTTTAGTCGGACATTCAAACCTTCTTGCAGCTGAACCACCTCCGCTCCCTGTTTTGATCATATATGGTCTGGCAATAGTACCTTTTCTTACCCGTTTGTGAGTAATTATGGCTGGACATTCACACCTTCTTGCAGCCGAACAAAACCTCTCCCGCTTTTGATGATATATGGTCCGGCATTTTTACCTTTTCTAACACATTTTTCAGCAATTATGGTCGGACATTCACACCTACTCACAGACGAACACCTCCGCTCCCACATTTGATAGTGTATAGTCGGGCATTCTCACCCTTTCTCATCAGCTTTTTGCAAATTATGATCTGATATTCACACCTACTTGCAGTCGAACAGCTCTGCTCCCGCTTTTGATTATGTTTGGTTGGATATTCGAACATTTTCTTAATGCTTTTTACAAACTTTGGTCGGACGTTCACACCGTCTTGCAGCCGAACACCTCCGCTTCCGCTTTTGATGGTGTATAGTCGGGCATTCGAGCCTTTTCTTACCCACCTATTACTTACTATGGTCGGACATTCAAACCTTCTTGTAGCCGAACACATCCGCTCCTGCTTTTGATGATGTATGATTTGGCATTCGCACCTTTTCTTACCCATTTTTCAGTAATTATTTCGGACATTCAGACCTTCTTGCAACTGAACACCTCTGCTCCCGCTTTTGATGGTGTATAGTCGGGCTTTCGAGCCTTTTCTTCCCCGATTTTTAAAAATTATGGTTGGACATTCAGACCTTGCAGCCGAAAACCTCCGCTCCCTCTTTTGATCATACATTGTCGGTCATTCGCCCCTTGTCTTACACGGTTTTTACAAACTTTAGTCAGACATTCACACCTTGCAGCTGAACCACCTCCATTCCCTGTTTTGATCATGTGTGGTCTGGAAATACTACCTTTTCTTCCCCCGTTTGTGAGTAATTATGGCTGGACATTCACACCTACTTGCAGTCGAACAGCTCTGCTCCCGCTTTTGATTATGTTCGGTTGGATATTCAAACCTTTTCTTAACTGCTTTTTACAAACTTTGGTCGGACGTTCACACCTTCTTGCAGCCAAACACCCCCGCTTCCGCTTTTGATGGTATATATTCGGGTATTCGAACCTTCTCTTACCCGCTTTTTACAAACCATGGTTGGACTTTCATACCTTCTTGTAGCTGAACAACTCCACTCCTGCTTTTGATGATTTATGGTTGGACATTCGCATCTTTTCCTACCCATTTTTCAATAATTATGGGTGGATATTCACATCTTCTTGCAGCTGAACACCTCCTCTCCCGCTAATGATCATGTAAGGTTTGATATTCGAAAATTTTCTTTCATGTTTTAAAGCAATTATTAATGGACATTCACACCTACTTGCAGCCGAACACCACCTCTCCCGCTTTTGATGATGTATGGACCGGCATTCTTACCTTTTCTAACACATTTTTCAGCAATTATGGTTGGAGAATCACACCTACTCACAGCCGAACAACTCCGCTACCGCATTTGATGGTGTATAGTCGGGATTTCTCACCCTTTCTCATCAGCTTTTTGCAAATTATTCTCTGACATTCACACCTACTTGCAGTCGAACAGCTCTGCTCCCGCTTTTGATTATGTATGGTTGGATATTCGAACCTTTTCTTTACTCCTTTTTACAAACTTTGGTTGGACGTTCACACCTTCTTGTAGCCGAACACATGAACTCCTGCTTTTGATGATGTATGGTTGGGCATTCGCACCTTTTTTTTACCCATTTTTCAGGTATTATGGATGGACATTCACACCTTCTTGCAGCTGAACACCTCCTCTCCCACTTATGATCATGTATGGTTTGATTTTCGAAAATTTTCTTTCATGTTTTCTAGCAATTATTGATGGACAATTAGACCTTCTTGCAGCTGAACACCACCTCTCCCGATTTTGATTATGTATGGACCGGCATTTTTACCTTTTCTAACACATTTTTCAGCAATTATGGTTGGAGATTCACACCTACTCACAGCCGAACAACTCCGCTACCGCATTTGATGGTGTATAGTCGGGCATTATCACCCTTTCTCATCAGCTTTTTGCAAATTATGATCTGACATTCACACCTACCTTCCAGTGGAACAGCTCTTCTCCCGCTTTTGATTATGTTTGGTTAGATATTCGAACCTTTTCTTAACTGCTTTTTACAAACTTTGGTCGGACCTTCACAATATCTTGCAGCCGAACACCTCCGCTTCCGCTTTTGATGGTGTATATTCGGGCATACGAACCTTTTCTTACCCGCTTTTTACAAACCAAGGTCGGACTTTCACACCTTCTCTTAGCTGAACAACTCCGCTACCTCTTTTGATTGTGTACAGTCGGGTAATTTAACCTTTTCTTATCCGCTTTTTACCATCTATGGTCGGACATTCACACCGTCTTCCGGCGGAACACCTCCGCTCCCTCTTTTGATGATGTATGGTTAGGCATTCGCACCTTTTCTTACCCATTTTTCAGTAATTATGGGTAGACATTCACACCTTCTTGCAGCTGAACACCTCCTCTCCCGCTTATGATCATGTGCAGTTTGATATTCGAAAATTTTCTTTCATGTTTTCTAGCAATTATTGATGGACATTTAGACCTTCTTGCAGCTGAACACCTCCGCTCCCACTTTTGATGGTGTATAGTCGGGCTTTCGAGCCTTTTCTTCCCCGGTTTTTACAAATTATGGTTGGACATTCAGACCTTCTTACAGCAGAACACCTCCGCTCCCTGTTTTGATTATGTATGGTTTGACATTCGCACCTTCTCTCACTCGCCTTTTACTATGGTCGGCCATTCACAGCTTCCTCTCCACCATACTTCTATGGTGGGATATTCACACCCACCTGCATCCGAAGACCTCCGCCCCCACTTTTGTTGATATCTAGTCGGTCATTCGCACCTTACCCGCTTTTGGCAAACTATGGCCTTCTTGCAGCCAAACACCTCTGATCTCGCTTTTGATGATGTAAGGTTGGGCATTCAGACCTTGCTTCACCTGCTTTTCACCAAATATAGTCGGACATTCACACCCACTTGCATCCGAAGACCTCCGCCCCAAATTTTGTTGATATTTAGTCGGACATTTGCACCTTACCCGCTTTTGGCAAACTATGGCCTTCTTGCAGCCAAACACCTCTGATCTCGCTTTTGATGATGTAAGGTTGGGCATTCAGACCTTGCTTCACCTGCTTTTCACCAAATATAGTCGGACATTCACACCTTCTTGCAGCCGAACACTTCCGCTTTTAGTGTTCTATGAGGCATTCACATATTTTTTTCACCGTATTTTATAGATTATGGTTGGAAATTCTCACCCACTCTCATCCGAAGACCTCTCCTCCTGCTTTCTTTAATATATAGTCGGGCATTCGAACCATTTCTTACCCGCTTTTTACAAATTATGGTCGAACATTCACACCTACTTGCAGCTGAATACTTCCGCTCCACCTTTTAGGTATGTATGGTTGGCATTTGCACCTCTTTTTATACTGATTGCTGAAGATTAAGTTGTTCTTTCTCAAACTACAATTTTTTTTAATTGTTGAAACTTGATTTGAAGTGGATAAATAAGGAGGACAAACAGTTTTAAGTCAGGCTGATAGAAGGAATTAATTTTATAGCAAAATCTGTATTTCGTCATATGTCGAGAGATGCTTATTGCTGAAGAAGTTCTTTCTCATTCTACAAAGTACAACGTTGTTTATCGTTGAAACTTGATTAGACATGAATAAATATGAAGGTCAAAGCAGTCTTAACTTGGTTTGAGTTAATGAATTCGTTTTATAGGAGAATCCGAATTCGTGCATAACTCATAAAATAGAGCTTATTTTCGGATTCCTGAAGAATGAGTCTGGTTCTTTCTCATAATACAAAATTTGTTGTTTATTGTTGAAACTTCATCAGAAGTGAAGAAATAAATGAATGCCTATCAACAAATGTGGGATCTAAACTCTAGTGCTTCCTCTAAAATAATTTCCTTTCTCAATTTAGAAATGTGTGTGTGTAAGTCACAACACCCGTGACACCAAAACGGCTTTCTTTTCTCTACACTCTGCACTATGAGCACACACACCAAATCAGAAAGGCTTTTTTCTCTCTTTTCTACATTATGGACTGTGGGGACACAAAACCGCTCTCTCTCTTTTTTTTTTTTTATCGTGTGCCAGGGCGTTGTCTCACGTATTAGATTATGCTTAAGATACGAATGGGTTTATCAGTCACATCAGAATCCATACATACTGATCCTCCCGTAATAAAATGGTCGGATCTTATCAAACACACTTTGTTTCTTGTGACAATCAAGTCAGCGAAACAGCGTATACACGTCAAGACACTGAATCAAGTTTGCCACAAGAACTCATAAGTTTGGCAGTATTGCTCTGCCGTCAGCAATCATACATCCATTTTATTTTCGTGAGACATGTGCAAGCACCTGTTCATCTACTGTTCTATCACTATGAATTAGTGATCTATTATCAATAAGGATACTTCTACAACTACTATCAAAGTATGTCCGGACTTCTTATGTTGTCAGTTGCTATATATGAATAAGTGGGTAGCTACTGACAAGCATTAAGCATGTCACACAGCCCAAACATATAACATTTCAGGACACACCACACAGTTAACAACCACAGTGAAGTGTCAAAGCCCAAACATTCAACAGGACACTTACACAACACATTCAAATCAAACAGTCAGACAACATACAAGAACATATACCCCAGCCGGCATTGCTCCCTGCCTATTTTCCTACAGCTCACTATGTGTGCGCACACCTTTATTCACAAACTCTTTAACTTATACTCTTTTACCAAAGCTGCTACAGCTCGATTGGCCGAATACCCTTAGATCCTATTTCGGTGAATTTGACATCTGCCTTACATGTAACAGATTAGCGGTTTAGCAGTTTTAATTTAGTTTGAGTGAAGGAATTCATTTTATAGCAAAATCCGAAATCGTGAAGCACTCATGAAAGTAAGCTTATTCTCGGATTCCTGAAACTTTAGATTTGCTCTTTTTTTTACTGCAAAGTACAACGTTGTTTTTTTTGTTTAAATCTTTCTAGACACGGTAAATATTAAGGACAAAGCAGTTTTCACATAGTTTGAGTGAAGGAATTCATTTTATAGATAAAATCCCAAGAGTCTGCTGAGAAAAGAGAGTGAATGCGAAGTAGACTTTAACACGGCTATGGGAGCCAGCCGAGTGTGGGCTAACCGGGAGAATTGCTTGAAAGAAACGCGACACCGAATGAGCGATCAGAACAAAGCCTCAATACGGGATTCTCGTGGTGTTTTTGTTGCTGCCTTGTCTTTTGCACAGAGTAAAAGACAAGGCAGCCATCGAATAGATTGTTTCTACTTGGTCAGCCGAGGAGCAGGGGGGGGGGGGGCAAGCGTCTCAACCAAGCAAAGCTCACCAAGTAGGAACAATCGGGCCCTTTTCGATGGCTTCAACACCTGAAAGAGATATTGATGCGAGACCCGATCAAATGCTTTTTCAAAGTCTAAATTTAAGATGACAAGCCGGGTGTTTCTGTCTCTAGCGTAATCAATTATGTCTCGAATCAGTACGAGGCTGTCGGTGAGTTGTCTCCCTGAGATGGCACAAGCTTGGTCTGGGTGAATTACCTCCTCTAAAACAGAGGACATCCGTGTCGCTAAAACCTTGCTAAAAAGTTTACAGTCAAAGTTTAAAAGTGTGATGGGCCTCCAATTCTTTAGGTCAGTCTTATCATTTTTTTTATAAAGTAGAGTCACTATTCCCACTCTAAAACTGTCAGGCAGTCGGTCGAGTTTTTCAAAATCTTTAAAAACATCTAAAATGTCTGATGATAAAAGGTCCCAATAGGTCAGATAGAATTCTGCAGGAAGCCCGTCTAAACCCGGAGCTCGACTTCTCTTAAAACCTGTTAGGCATTTTTTTAACTCTAAAGCAGTAAAATTCTGTGTCAAGTGTGTATTCTCTTTTAAGATTTTGTCAACGAATTTTAAGATTTCTGCCGATGTTTCCAAGTGCACTGGTTTCTCTTTGTACATGTTACTATAAAAGGTATGTACAGTTTCAATCATCTCTTGTGTGGATTTTGTTAAAAACCCATCTTCTCTTTTTAGATTTTGAATACACTCCTTTTTATTTATAACTTTCTTTCTTTTTCACCTTCCTCAATTTCCTGCTCCCTGCTTCTTACAAAAATTCCTTTACTCTTTATTTCTGCTAAAACTGACATTTCCTTTTTGACATCTTTGATTTCTTCTTTAAAGTCTATGCCACACTGATTTAGTTTAAAGTAGCGCTGTAACCGTTTATGTAGTCTCATCATACATCACACCTACTTGCAGTCGAACAGCTCTGCTCCCGCTTTTGATTATGTATGGTTGGATATTCGAACCTTTTCTTAACTGCTTTTTACAAACTTTGGTTGGACGTTCACACCTTCTTGTAGCCGAACACATGAACTCCTGCTTTTGATGATGTATGGCTGGGCATTCGCACCTTTTTTTTACCCATTTTTCAGGTATTATGGGTGGACATTCACACCTTCTTGCAGCTGAACACCTCCTCTCCCACTTATGATCATGTGTGGTTTGATTTTCGAAATTTTTCTTTCATGTTTTCTAGCAATTATTGATGGACATTTAGACCTTCTTGCAGCTGAACACCACCTCTCCCGATTTTGATTATGTATGGACCGGCATTTTTACCTTTTCTAACACATTTTTCAGCAATTATGGTTGGAGATTCACACCTACTCACAGCCGAACAACTCCGCTACCGCATTTGATGGTGTATAGTCGGGCATTCTCACCCTTTCTCATCAGCTTTTTGCAAATTATGATCTGACATTCACACCTACTTGCAGTCGAACAGCTCTGCTCCCGCTTTTGATTATGTATGGTTGGATATTCGAACCTTTTCTTAACTGCTTTTTACAAACTTTGGTTGGACGTTCACACCTTCTTGTAGCCGAACACATGAACTCCTGCTTTTGATGATGTATGGTTGGGCATTCGCACCTTTTTTTTACCCATTTTTCAGGTATTATGGGTGGACATTCACACCTTCTTGCAGCTGAACACCTCCTCTCCCACTTATGATCATGTGTGGTTTGATTTTCGAAAATTTTCTTTCATGTTTTCTAGCAATTATTGATGGACATTTAGACCTTCTTGCAGCTGAACACCACCTCTCCCGATTTTGATTATGTATGGACCGGCATTTTTACCTTCTCTAACACATTTTCAGCAATTATGGTTGGAGATTCACACCTACTCACAGCCGAACAACTCCGCTACCGCATTTGATGGTGTATAGTCGGGCATTCTCACCCTTTCTCATCAGCTTTTTGCAAATTATGATCTGACATTCACACCTACTTCCAGTCGAACAGCTCTGCTCCCGCTTTTGATTATGTATGGTTAGATATTCGAACCTTTTCTTAACTGCTTTTTACAAACTTTGGTCAGACGTTCACAATATCTTGCAGCCGAACACCTCCGCTTCCGCTTTTGATGGTGTATATTCGGGCATACGAACCTTTTCTTACCCGCTTTTTACAAACCAAGGTCGGACTTTCACACCTTCTCTTAGCTGAACAACTCCGCTCCCTCTTTTGATTGTGTACAGTCGGGTAATTTAACCTTTTCTTACCCGCTTTTTACCATCTATGGTCGGACATTCACACCGTCTTACAGCGGAACACCTCCGCTCCCTCTTTTGATGATGTATGGTTAGGCATTCGCACCTTTTCTTACCCATTTTTCAGTAATTATGGGTAGACATTCACACCTTCTTGCAGCTGAACACCTCCTCACCTGCTTATGATCATATGCAGTTTGATATTCGAAAATTTTCTTTCATTTTTTCTAGCAATTATTGATGGACATTCAGACCGTCTTGCAGCTGAACACCTCCGCTCCCACTTTTGATGGTGTATAGTCGGGCTTTCGAGCCTTTTCTTCCCCGGGTTTTACAAATTATGGTTGGACATTCAGACCTTCTTACAGCAGAACGCCTCCGCTCCCTGTTTTGATTATGTATGGTTTGACATTCGCACCTTCTCTCACTCGCCTTTTACTATGGTCGGCCATTCACAGCTTCCTCTCCACCATACTTGTATGGTGGGATATTCACACCCACCTGCATCCGAAGACCTCCGCCCCAAATTTTGTTGATATTTAGTCGGACATTCGCACCTTACCCGCTTTTGGCAAACTATGGCCTTCTTGCAGCCAAACACCTCTGATCTCGCTTTTGATGATGTAAGGTTGGGCATTCAGACCTTGCTTCACCTGCTTTTCACCAAATATAGTCGGACATTCACACCCACTTGCATCCAAAGACCTCCGCCCCAAATTTTGTTGATATTTAGTCGGACATTCACACCTTACCCGCTTTTGGCAAACTATGGCCTTCTTGCAGCCAAACACCTCTGATCTCGCTTTTGATGATGTAAGGTTGGGCATTCAGACCTTGCTTCACCTGCTTTTCACCAAATATAGTCGGACATTCACACCTTCTTGCAGCCCAACACTTTCGCTCCACCTTTTAGTGTTCTATCACACCTTTTTTTCACCGCATTTTATACATTATGGTTGTTAATTTTCAACCACTCTCATCCGAAGACCTCTCCTCCCGCTTTTGTTAATATATTTGAACTTTAGTCGGACATTCAAACCTTCTTGCAGCTGAACCACCTCCGCTCCCTGTTTTGATCATATATGGTCTGGCAATACTACCTTTTCTTACCCGTTTGTGAGTAATTATGGCTGGACATTCACACCTACTTGCAGCCGAACACAACCTCTCTCGCTTTTGATGATGTATGGACCGGCATTCTTACCTTTTCTAACACATTTTTCAGCAATTATGGTCGGAGATTCACACCTACTCACAGCCGAACAACTCCGCTCCCGCATTTGATGGTGTATAGTCGGGCATTCTCACCCTTTCTCATCAGCTTTTTGCAAATTATAATCTGACATTCACACCTACTTGCAGTCGAACAGCTCTGCTCCCGCTTTTGATGGTGTATAGTCGGGCTTTCGAGCCTTTTCTTCCCCGGTTTTTACAAATTATGGTTGGACATTCAGACCTTCTTACAGCAGAACACCTCCGCTCCCTCTTTTGATCATACATTGTCAGGCATTCGCACCTACTTGCAGCCGAATACTTCCGCTCCACCTTTTAGTGATGTATGGTTGGCATTAGCACCTTTTCTTACCCTTTCTTACCCTACTGATTGCTTAAGATTAAGTTGTTCTTTCTCAAACTACAACATTTTTTTAATTGTTGAAACTTGATTTGAAGTGGATAAATAAGGAGGACAAACAGTTTTAAGTCAGGCTGATAGAAGGAATTAATTTTATAGCAAAATCTGTATTTCGTCATATGTCGAGAGATGCTTATTGCTGAAGAAGTTCTTTCTCATTCTACAAAGTACAACGTTGTTTATCGTTGAAACTTGATTAGACATGAATAAATATGAAGGACAAAGCAGTCTTAACTTGGTTAGAGTTAAGGAATTCGTTTTATAGGAGAATCCGAATTCGTGCATAACTCGTAAAATAGAGCTTATTTTCGGATTCCTGAAGAATGAGTCTGGTTCTTTCTCATAATACAAAGTTTGTTGTTTATTGTTGAAACTTCATCAGAAGTGAAGAAATAAATGAATGCCTATCAACAAATGTGGGATCTAAACTCTAGTGCTTCCTCTAAAATAATTTCCTTTCTCAATTTAGAAATGTGTGTGTGTAAGTCACAACACCCGTGACACCAAAACGGCTTTCTTTTCTCTACACTCTGCACTGTGAGCACACACACCAAATCAGAAAGGCTTTTTTCTCTCTTTTCTACATTATGGACTGTGGGGACACAAAACCGCTCTCTCTTTTTTTTTTTATTGTGTGCCAGGGCGTTGTCTCACGTATTAGATTGTGCTTAAGATACGAATGGGTTTATCAGTCACATCAGAATCCATACATATTGATCCTCCCGTAATAAAATGGTCGGATCTTATCAAACACACTTTGTTTCTTGTGAACTCTAACCAAGTTAAGACTGCTTTGTCCTTCATATTTATTCATGTCTAATCAAGTTTCAACGATAAACAACGTTGTACTTTGTAGAATGAGAAAGAACTTCTTCAGCAATAAGCATCTCTCGACATATGACGAAATACAGATTTTGCTATAAAATTAATTCCTTCTATCAGCCTGACTTAAAACTGTTTGTCCTCCTTATTTATCCACTTCAAATCAAGTTTCAACAATTAAAAAAATGTTGTAGTTTGAGAAAGAACAACTTAATCTTAAGCAATCAGTAGGGTAAGAAAGGGTAAGAAAAGGTGCTAATGCCAACCATACATCACTAAAAGGTGGAGCGGAAGTATTCGGCTGCAAGTAGGTGCGAATGCCTGACAATGTATGATCAAAAGAGGGAGCGGAGGTTTTCGGCTGCAAGGTCTGAATGTCCAACCATAATTTGTAAAAACCGGGGAAGAAAAGGTTAGAAAGCCCGACTATACACCATCAAAAGTGGGAGCGGAGGTGTTCGGCTGCAAGTAGGTGTGAATGTTCGACCATAATTTGTAAAAAGCGGGTAAGAAAAGGTTCGAATGCCCGACTATATATTAACCAAAGCAGGAGGAGAGGTCTTCGGATAAGAGTGGGTGAGAATTTACAACCATAATCTATAAAATGCGGTGAAAAAAAAGGTGTCAATACCCCATAGAACACTAAAAGGTTCTATCAGCCTGACTTAAAACTGTTTGTCCTCCTTATTTATCCACTTCAAATCAAGTTTCAACAATTAAAAAAAATATGTAGTTTGAGAAAGAACAACTTAATCTTCAGCAATCAGTATAAAAAGAGGTGCAAATGCCAACCATACATACCTAAAAGGTAGAGCGGAAGTGTTCGGCTGCAAGAAGGTGTGAATGTCTGACCATAGTTTGTAAAAAGCAGGTAAGAAAAGGTTAAAATACCCGATTGTACACAATCAATAGCGGGAGCAGAGTTGTTCCGCTACTAAAAGGTGTGAAAGTCCGACCATGGTTTGTAAAAAGCGGGTAAGAAAAGGTGCAAATGCCCGACAATGTATGATCAAAAGAGGGAGCGGAGGTTTTCGGCTGAAACAAGGTCTGAATGTCCATCCATATTTTGTAAAAATCTGGGAAGAAAAGGCTCGAAAGCCCGACTATACACCATCAACAGCTGGAGTGGAGGTGTTCAGCTGCAAGAAGGTCTGAATGTCCATCAATAATTGCTAGAAAACATGGAAGAGAATTTTCGAATATCAAACCGCACATGATCATAAGCGGCAGAGGAGGTGTTCAAATGCAAGAAGGTGTGAATGTCCACCCATAATTACTGCAAAATGGGTAAGAAAAGGTATGAATGCCCAACCATACATGATCCTAACAGGGAGCAGAGGTGTTTGGCTGCGACAAGGTGTGTATGTCCACCCATAATTAATGAAAAGCGGGCAACAAGTAGGTTTGAATACCCATCATCAAAAGCAGGAGTGGATGTGTTCGGCTACAAGAAGGTTAGAATGTCTGACCATAGTTTGTAAAAAGCGGGTAAGAAAAGGTTCGAATGCCCAAACATACACCATCAAAGGAGGGAGCGGAGGTGTTCCGCTGTAAGAAGGTGTGAATGTCCAACCATAATTGGCAAAAAGCAGGTAAGAAAAGGTTAAAATACCCTATTGTACACAATCAATAGCGGGAGCAGAGTTGTTCCGCTACTAAAAGGTGTGAAAGTCCGACCATGAATTGTAAAAAGCGGGTAAGAAAAGGTGCGAATTCCCGACAATGTATGATCAAAAGAGGGAGCGGAGGTTTTCGGCTGAAAGAAGGTCTGAATGTCCATCCATAATTTGTAAAAATCGGGGAAGAAAAGGCTCGAAAGCCCGACTATACACCATCAACAGCTGGAGCGGAGGTGTTCAGCTGCAAGAAGGTCTGAATGTCCATCAATAATTGCTAGAAAACATGGAAGAGAATTTTCGAATATCAAACCGCACATGATCATAAGCGGGAGAGGAGGTGTTAAAATGCAAAAAGGTGTGAATGTCCACCCATAATTACTGCAAAATGGGTAAGAAAAGGTACGAATGCCCAACCATACATCATCAAAAGCAGGAGTGGATGTGTTCGGCTACAAGAAGGTTTTAATGTCCGACCATAGTTTGTAAAAAGCGGGTAAGAAAAGGTTTGAATGCCCGAACATACACCATCAAAAGAGGGAGCGGAGGTGTTCCACTGTAAGAAGGTGTGAATGTCTGACCATAGTTGGTAAAAAGCGGGTAAGAAAAGGTGAAAATACCCGACTGTACACAATCAATAGCAGGAGCGGAGTTGTTCGGCTACTAAAAGGTGTGAAAGTCCGACCCTGGTTTGTAAAAAGCGGGTAAGAGAAGGTGCGAATGCCCGACAATGTATGATCAAAAGAGGGAGCGGAGGTTTTCGGCTGCAAGAAGGTCTGAATGTCCAACAATAATTTTGTAAAAACCGGGGAAGAAAAGGCTCGAAAGCCCGACTATAAATCATCAAAAGCGGGAGCGGAGGTGTTCAGCTGCAAGAAGGTCTGAATGTCCATCAATAATTGCTAGAAAACATGAAAGAAAATTTTCGAATATCAAACCACACATCATCATAAGCGGGAGAGGAGGTGTTCAGCTGCAAGAAGGTGTGAATGTCCGACCATAGTTTGTAAAAAATGGGTAAGAAAAGGTGCGAATGCTCAACCATACATCATCAAAAGCAGGAGTGGATGTGTTCGGCTAAAAGAAGGTTTGAATGTCCGACCATAGTTCGTAAAATGCGGGTAAGAAAAGGTTCGAATGCCCGAACATACACCATCAAAAGAGGGAGCGGAGGTGTTCCGCTGTAAGACGGTGTGAATGTCCAACAATAGTTGGTAAAAAGCGGGTAAGAAAAGGTTAAATTACCCGACTGTACACAATCAAAAGAGGGAGCGGAGTTGTTCAGCTAAGAGGTGTGAAAGTCCGACCTTGGTTTGTAAAAAGCGGGTAAGAAAAGGTTCGTATGCCCGAATATACACCATCAAAAGCGGAAGCGGAGGTGTTCGGCTGCAAGATATTGTGAACGTCCGACCAAAGTTTGTAAAAAGCAGTTAAGAAAAGGTTCGAATATCTAACCAAACATAAGAATGAGTCTTTTCCGCTGTAGAATGCCCGACTATAGACCATCAAATGCGGGAGCGGAGGTGTTCGGCTCTGAGTAGGTGTGAATGTCCGACCATAATTGCTGAAGAATGTGTTAGAAAAGGTAAGAATGCTGGACCATACATCATCAAAAGCGGTAGAGGTGGTGTTCGGCTGCAAAAAGGTGTGACTGTTCGACTAAAGTTTGTAAAAAGTGGGTAAGACAAGGTGCGAATGCCTGACAATGTATGATCAAAAGCGGGAGTGGAGGTGTTCAGCTGCAAGAAGGTCTACATGTCCATCAATAATTGCTAGAAAACATGAAAGAAACTTTTCGAAAATCAAACCGCACATGATCATAAGTGGGATAGGAGGTGTTCAGCTGCAAGGTGTGAATGTCCACCCATAATTCCTGAAAAATGGGCAAAAAAAAGGTGTGAATGCCCAACCATACATCATCAAAAGCAGGAGTGGAAGTGTTCGGCTACAAGAAGGTGTGAACGTCCAACCAAAATATGTAAAAAGAAGTTAAGAAAAGGTTCGAATATCCAACCAAACATAATCAAAAGCGGGAGCAGAGCTGTTCGACTGCAAGTAGGTGTGAATGTCAGATCATAATTTGCAAAAAGCTGATGAGAAAGGGTGAGAATGCCCGACTATACATCATCAAATGCGGGAGCGGAGTTGTTCGGCTGTGAGTAGGTGTGAATCTCCGACCATAATTGCTGAAAAATATGTTAGAAAAGGTAAAAATGCCGGTCCATACATCATCAAAATCGAGAGAGGTTGTGTTCGGCTGCAAGTAGGTGTGAATGTCCAGCCATAATTACTCACAAACGGGTAAGAAAAGGTAGTATTGCCAGACCATATATGATCAAAACAGGGACCGCAGTGGTTCAGCTGCAAGAAGGTTTGAAGAGGTTTTCGGATGCAAGTGGGTGTGAATATCCCACCATACAAGTATGGTGGAGAGGAAGCTGTGAATAGCCGACCATAGTTTGGAAAAAGCGGGTAAGAAAAGGTTTGAATGCCCGAACATACACCATCAAAAGAGGGAGCGGAGGTGTTCCGCTGTACGAAGGTGTGAATGTCCGACCATACTTGGTAAAAAGCGGTTAAGAAAAGGTTAAAATACCCGGCTGTACACAATCAATAGCGGGAGCGGATTTTTTCGGCTACAAGAAGGTGTGACAGTCCGACCATGGTTTTTAAAAAGCGGGTAAGAAAAGGTGCGAATGTCCGACAATGTATGATCAAAAGAGAGAGCGGAGGTTTTCGGATACACGAAGGTTTGAATGTCCTACCATAGTTTGTAAATAGCGGGTAAGAAAAGGTTCGAATATCCAACCAAACATAATCAAAAGCGGGAGCAGAGCTGTTCGACTGCAAGTAGGTGTGAATGTCCGGCCATAATTACTCACAAACGGGGGAAGAAAAGGTAGTATTGCCAGACCATACATGATCAAAACAGGGAGCGGAGGTTCAGCTGCAAGGTGTGAATGTCTGACTATAGTTTGTAAAAAGCGGGTAAGACAAGGTGCGAATGCCCAACAATGTATGATCAAAAGAGAGAGCGGAGGTGTTCGGCTGCAAGGTCTGAATGTCCAACCATAATTTGTAAAAACCGGGTAAGAAAAGGCTCGAAAGCCCGACTATACATCATCAAAAGCGGGAGCGGAGGTGTCCAGCTGTGAGTAGGTGTGAATGTCCGACCATAATTGCTGAAAAATGTGTTAGAAAAGGTAAGAATACTGGACCATACATCATCAAAAGCGGGAGAGGTGGTGTTCGGCTGCAAGAAGGTGTGAAAGTCCGACAATGGTTTGTAAAAAGCGGGTAAAAAAAGGTTCGAATGCCCGAATATACATCATCAAAAGCGGAAGCGGAGGTTTTCGGATGCAAGAAGATTTGAACGTCCGACCAAAGTCTGTAAAAAGCAGTGAAAAGCGAGAAAAAGCTTTTCGTGAGTTCTGCATGATTTGGGATTTTGCTTATAAAATGCATTACTTCACTCAAACTATGTTAAAACTGATTTGTCCTTCATATTTACCATGTCTAGAAATATTTAAACAAAAAAACAACGTTGTACTTTGCAGTAAAAGAAAGAGCAAATCTAAAGTTTAAGGAATCCGAGTATAAGCCTGCTTTCATGAGTTCTGCACGATTTCGGATTTTGCTATAAAATGAATTGCTTTGCTCAAACCAAGTTAAAACTGCTTTGTCCTTCCATATTCATCAATGTCTAGATCGACTTCAACAAAGAAAAACATTGGACTTTGCAGTAGAAGAAGTTGAAATCCATCTACACATTGATAAATATGAAGGACAAAGCAGTTCCCACTTGCCCATAAGAAAATAAGCTTATTCTCGGATTCCTGATCCTTCAGTGTTGCTCTTTCTTCTACTGCAAAATACAATGTTGTTCTTTGTTGAAGTCGATCTAGACATTGATAAATATGAAGGAAAAAGCAGTTTTAACTTGGTTTGAGTGAATGAATTCATTTTATACATAAAATCCGAAATCGTGCAGAACTCATGAAAATAAGCTTATTCTCGGATTCCTAAAACTTTTGATTTGCTCTTTCTTTTATTGCAAAGTACAACGTTGTTTTTTGTTTAAATCTATCGAGACATTGATAAATATGAAGGTAAAAGCCGTTTTAACATAGTTTGAGTGAAGGAATTGATTTTATAGATAAAATCCCAAATCATGCAGAACTCCTCAAAAGGGGCGTATGGCTTAATCACAAATGTGGTTCTTTCTCATTCAGGGTAGTATGAGGAAGTTTATGCTTGAAATATATGTAGAAATGGGTACATATGAAGGACAAAGCAGTGTTAACTTAGTTTGAGTGAAGGAATTCATTTTATACATAAAATCCCAAATCATGCAGAACGTATGAAAAGAAGCTTATTCTCGGATTCCTGATCCTTCAGTTTTGCTCTTTCTTCTACTGCAAAATACAATGTTGTTCTTTGTTGAAGTCGATCTAGACATTGATAAATATGAATGAAAAAGCAGTTTTAACTTGGTTTGAGTGAATGAATTCATTTTATACATAAAATCCGAAATCGTGCAGAACTCATGAAAATAAGCTTATTCTCGGATTCCTAAAACTTTTGATTGGCTCTTTCTTTTACTGCAAAGTACAACGTTGTTTTTTTGTTTAAAACTATCGAGACATTGATAAATATGAAGGTAAAAGCCGTTTAAACATAGTTTGAGTGAAGGAATTGATTTTATAGATAAAATCCCAAATCATGCAGAACTCCTCAAAAGGGAGGTATGGCTTAATCACAAGTGTGGCTCTTTCTCATTCAGGGTAATATGAGGAAGTTTTTGCTTGAAATATATGTAGAAATGGGTACATATGAAGGACAAAGCAGTGTTAACTTAGTTTGCGTGAAGAAATTCATTTTATTCATAAAATCCGAAATCGTGCAGAACTCATGAAAATAAGCTTATTCTCGGATTCCTAAAACTTTTGATTTGCACTTTCTTTTACTGCAAAGTATAACGTTGTTTTTTGTTGAAATCTATCTAGACATTGATAAATACCAGCCGAAACTCTGCTGCCGCTTTTGATAATTTATGGTTGGGCATTCTTACCTTTTCTTACCCACTTTTTACAAATTATGATCTTACATTCACACCTACTTGCAGTCGAACACCTTCTCATCCACTTATGATCATGTGCGGTTGGGCTTTCGCAGCTTTTCTTACCCATTTTTCAGTAATTATGGGTGGACATTCAGACCTTCTTGCAGCCGAAAACCTCCGCTCCTCTTTTGATCATACATTGTCGGGCATTCACACCTTGTCTTACCCGCTTTTTACAAACTTTAGTCGGACATTCAAACCTTCTTGCAGCTGAACCACCTCCGCTCCCTGTTTTGATCATATATGGTCTGGCAATAGTACCTTTTCTTACCCGTTTGTGAGTAATTATGGCTGGACATTCACACCTTCTTGCAGCCGAACAAAACCTCTCCCGCTTTTGATGATATATGGTCCGGCATTTTTACCTTTTCTAACACATTTTTCAGCAATTATGGTCGGACATTCACACCTACTCACAGACGAACACCTCCGCTCCCACATTTGATAGTGTATAGTCGGGCATTCTCACCCTTTCTCATCAGCTTTTTGCAAATTATGATCTGATATTCACACCTACTTGCAGTCGAACAGCTCTGCTCCCGCTTTTGATTATGTTTGGTTGGATATTCGAACATTTTCTTAATGCTTTTTACAAACTTTGGTCGGACGTTCACACCGTCTTGCAGCCGAACACCTCCGCTTCCGCTTTTGATGGTGTATAGTCGGGCATTCGAGCCTTTTCTTACCCACCTATTACTTAGTATGGTCGGACATTCAAACCTTCTTGTAGCCGAACACATCCGCTCCTGCTTTTGATGATGTATGATTTGGCATTCGCACCTTTTCTTACCCATTTTTCAGTAATTATTTCGGACATTCAGACCTTCTTGCAACTGAACACCTCTGCTCCCGCTTTTGATGGTGTATAGTCGGGCTTTCGAGCCTTTTCTTCCCCGATTTTTACAAATTATGGTTGGACATTCAGACCTTGCAGCCGAAAACCTCCGCTCCCTCTTTTGATCATACATTGTCGGTCATTCGCCCCTTGTCTTACACGGTTTTTACAAACTTTAGTCAGACATTCACACCTTGCAGCTGAACCATCTCCATTCCCTGTTTTGATCATGTGTGGTCTGGAAATACTACCTTTTCTTCCCCCGTTTGTGAGTAATTATGGCTGGACATTCACACCTACTTGCAGCCGAAAAACCACCACTCCCGCTTTTGTTGATGTATTGTCTGGAATTCTAGTCTTTTCTATCACATTTTTCAGCAATTATGATCTGACATTCACACCTACTTGCAGTCGAACAGCTCTGCTCCCGCTTTTGATTATGTTCGGTTGGATATTCAAACCTTTTCTTAACTGCTTTTTACAAACTTTGGTCGGACGTTCACACCTTCTTGCAGCCGAACACCCCCGCTTCCGCTTTTGATGGTATATATTCGGGTATTCGAACCTTCTCTTACCCGCTTTTTACAAACCATGGTTGGACTTTCATACCTTCTTGTAGCTGAACAACTCCACTCCTGCTTTTGATGATTTATGGTTGGAAATTTGCATCTTTTCCTACCCATTTTTCAGTAATTATGGGTGGATATTCACATCTTCTTGCAGCTGAACACCTCCTCTCCCGCTAATGATCATGTAAGGTTTGATATTCGAAAATTTTCTTTCATGTTTTAAAGCAATTATTAATGGACATTCACACCTACTTGCAGCCGAACACCACCTCTCCCGCTTTTGATGATGTATGGACCGGCATTCTTACCTTTTCTAACACATTTTTCAGCAATTATGGTTGGAGAATCACACCTACTCACAGCCGAACAACTCCGCTACCGCATTTGATGGTGTATAGTCGGGATTTCTCACCCTTTCTCATCAGCTTTTTGCAAATTATTCTCTGACATTCACACCTACTTGCAGTCGAACAGCTCTGCTCCCGCTTTTGATTATGTTTGGTTAGATATTCGAACCTTTTCTTAACTGCTTTTTACAAACTTTGGTCGGACCTTCACAATATCTTGCAGCCGAACAGCTAGGCTTCCGGTTTTGATAGTGTATATTCGGGCATACGAACCTTTTCTTACCCGCTTTTTACAAACCATGGTCGGACTTTCACACCTTCTCTTAGCTGAACAACTCCGCTCCCTCTTTTGATTGTGTACAGTCGGGTAATTTAACCTTTTCTTACCCGCTTTTTACCAACTATGATCGGACATTCACACCGTCTTACAGCGGAACACCTCCGCTCCCTCTTTTGATGATGTATGTTCGGGCATTCGAACCTTTTCTTACCCGCTTTTTACAAACCAGGGTCGGACTTTCACACCTTTTAGTAGCCGAACAACTCCGCTACCGCTATTGATTGTGTACAGTCGGGTATTTTAACCTTTTCTTACCCGCTTTTTACCAACTATGGTCGGACATTCACACCGTCTTACAGCGGAACACCTCCTCTCCTATGATCATGTACGGTTTGATATTCGAAAATTTACTTTCTTGTTTTAAAGCAATTATTGATGGACATTCAAACCTTCTTTTTGATGGTGTATAGACGGGCTTTCGAGCCTTTTCTTCCCGGTTTTTACAAACCATGGACGGACTTTCACACCTTCTTGTAGCCGAACAACTCCGCTCCCGCTATTGATTGTGTACAGTCGGGCATTCTCACCCTTTCTCATCAGCTTTTTGCAAATTATGATCTGACATTCACACCTACTTGCAGTCGAACAGCTCTGCTCCCGCTTTTGATTATGTATGGTTGGATATTCGAACCTTTTCTTAACTGCTTTTTACAAACTTTGGTTGGACGTTCACACCTTCTTGTAGCCGAACACATGAACTCCTGCTTTTGATGATGTATGGCTGGGCATTCGCACCTTTTTTTTACCCATTTTTCAGGTATTATGGGTGGACATTCACACCTTCCTGCAGCTGAACACCTCCTCTCCCACTTATGATCATGTGTGGTTTGATTTTCGAAAATTTTCTTTCATGTTTTCTAGCAATTATTGATGGACATTTAGACCTTCTTGCAGCTGAACACCACCTCTCCCGATTTTGATTATGTATGGACCGGCATTTTTACCTTTTCTAACACATTTTTCAGCAATTATGGTTGGAGATTCACACCTACTCACAGCCGAACAACTCCGCTACCGCATTTGATGGTGTATAGTCGGGCATTCTCACCCTTTCTCATCAGCTTTTTGCAAATTATGATCTGACATTCACACCTACTTGCAGTCGAACAGCTCTGCTCCCGCTTTTGATTATGTATGGTTGGATATTCGAACCTTTTCTTAACTGCTTTTTACAAACTTTGGTTGGACGTTCACACCTTCTTGTAGCCGAACACATGAACTCCTGCTTTTGATGATGTATGGTTGGGCATTCGCACCTTTTTTTTACCCATTTTTCAGGTATTATGGGTGGACATTCACACCTTCTTGCAGCTGAACACCTCCTCTCCCACTTATGATCATGTGTGGTTTGATTTTCGAAAATTTTCTTTCATGTTTTCTAGCAATTATTGATGGACATTTAGACCTTCTTGCAGCTGAACACCACCTCTCCCGATTTTGATTATGTATGGACCGGCATTTTTACCTTCTCTAACACATTTTCAGCAATTATGGTTGGAGATTCACACCTACTCACAGCCGAACAACTCCGCTACCGCATTTGATGGTGTATAGTCGGGCATTCTCACCCTTTCTCATCAGCTTTTTGCAAATTATGATCTGACATTCACACCTACTTCCAGTCGAACAGCTCTGCTCCCGCTTTTGATTATGTATGGTTAGATATTCGAACCTTTTCTTAACTGCTTTTTACAAACTTTGGTCAGACGTTCACAATATCTTGCAGCCGAACACCTCCGCTTCCGCTTTTGATGGTGTATATTCGGGCATACGAACCTTTTCTTACCCGCTTTTTACAAACCAAGGTCGGACTTTCACACCTTCTCTTAGCTGAACAACTCCGCTCCCTCTTTTGATTGTGTACAGTCGGGTAATTTAACCTTTTCTTACCCGCTTTTTACCATCTATGGTCGGACATTCACACCGTCTTACAGCGGAACACCTCCGCTCCCTCTTTTGATGATGTATGGTTAGGCATTCGCACCTTTTCTTACCCATTTTTCAGTAATTATGGGTAGACATTCACACCTTCTTGCAGCTGAACACCTCCTCACCTGCTTATGATCATATGCAGTTTGATATTCGAAAATTTTCTTTCATTTTTTCTAGCAATTATTGATGGACATTCAGACCGTCTTGCAGCTGAACACCTCCGCTCCCACTTTTGATGGTGTATAGTCGGGCTTTCGAGCCTTTTCTTCCCCGGGTTTTACAAATTATGGTTGGACATTCAGACCTTCTTACAGCAGAACGCCTCCGCTCCCTGTTTGTGATTATGTATGGTTTGACATTCGCACCTTCTCTCACTCGCCTTTTACTATGGTCGGCCATTCACAGCTTCCTCTCCACCATACTTGTATGGTGGGATATTCACACCCACCTGCATCCGAAGACCTCCGCCCCAAATTTTGTTGATATTTAGTCGGACATTCGCACCTTACCCGCTTTTGGCAAACTATGGCCTTCTTGCAGCCAAACACCTCTGATCTCGCTTTTGATGATGTAAGGTTGGGCATTCAGACCTTGCTTCACCTGCTTTTCACCAAATATAGTCGGACATTCACACCCACTTGCATCCGAAGACCTCCGCCCCAAATTTTGTTGATATTTAGTCGGACATTCACACCTTACCCGCTTTTGGCAAACTATGGCCTTCTTGCAGCCAAACACCTCTGATCTCGCTTTTGATGATGTAAGGTTGGGCATTCAGACCTTGCTTCACCTGCTTTTCACCAAATATAGTCGGACATTCACACCTTCTTGCAGCCCAACACTTTCGCTCCACCTTTTAGTGTTCTATCACACCTTTTTTTCACCGCATTTTATACATTATGGTTGTTAATTTTCAACCACTCTCATCCGAAGACCTCTCCTCCCGCTTTTGTTAATATATTTGAACTTTAGTCGGACATTCAAACCTTCTTGCAGCTGAACCACCTCCGCTCCCTGTTTTGATCATATATGGTCTGGCAATACTACCTTTTCTTACCCGTTTGTGAGTAATTATGGCTGGACATTCACACCTACTTGCAGCCGAACACAACCTCTCTCGCTTTTGATGATGTATGGACCGGCATTCTTACCTTTTCTAACACATTTTTCAGCAATTATGGTCGGAGATTCACACCTACTCACAGCCGAACAACTCCGCTCCCGCATTTGATGGTGTATAGTCGGGCATTCTCACCCTTTCTCATCATCTTTTTGCAAATTATAATCTGACTTTCACACCTACTTGCAGTCGAACAGCTCTGCTCCCGCTTTTGATGGTGTATAGTCGGGCTTTCGAGCCTTTTCTTCCCCGGTTTTTACAAATTATGGTTGGACATTCAGACCTTCTTACAGCAGAACACCTCCGCTCCCTCTTTTGATCATACATTGTCAGGCATTCGCACCTACTTGCAGCCGAATACTTCCGCTCCACCTTTTAGTGATGTATGGTTGGCATTAGCACCTTTTCTTACCCTTTCTTACCCTACTGATTGCTTAAGATTAAGTTGTTCTTTCTCAAACTACAACATTTTTTTAATTGTTGAAACTTGATTTGAAGTGGATAAATAAGGAGGACAAACAGTTTTAAGTCAGGCTGATAGAAGGAATTAATTTTATAGCAAAATCTGTATTTCGTCATATGTCGAGAGATGCTTATTGCTTAAGAAGTTCTTTCTCATTCTACAAAGTACAACGTTGTTTATCGTTGAAACTTGATTAGACATGAATAAATATGAAGGACAAAGCAGTCTTAACTTGGTTAGAGTTAAGGAATTCGTTTTATAGGAGAATCCGAATTCGTGCATAACTCGTAAAATAGAGCTTATTTTCGGATTCCTGAAGAATGAGTCTGGTTCTTTCTCATAATACAAAGTTTGTTGTTTATTGTTGAAACTTCATCAGAAGTGAAGAAATAAATGAATGCCTATCAACAAATGTGGGATCTAAACTCTAGTGCTTCCTCTAAAATAATTTCCTTTCTCAATTTAGAAATGTGTGTGTGTAAGTCACAACACCCGTGACACCAAAACGGCTTTCTTTTCTCTACACTCTGCACTGTGAGCACACACACCAAATCAGAAAGGCTTTTTTCTCTCTTTTCTACATTATGGACTGTGGGGACACAAAACCGCTCTCTCTTTTTTTTTTTATCGTGTGCCAGGGCGTTGTCTCACGTATTAGATTGTGCTTAAGATACGAATGGGTTTGTCACATCCATACGTCAGAATCCATACATACTGATCCTCCCGTAATAAAATGGTCGGATCTTATCAAACACACTTTGTTTCGCACAGTGTTAAAGTCTACTTCGCATTCACTCTCTTTTCTCAGCAGACTCTTGGGATTTTATCAATAAAATGAATTCCTTCACTCAAACTATGTTAAAACTGCTTTGTCCTTCATATTTACCATGTCTTGAAAGATTTAAACAAAAAAACCAACGTTGTACTTTGCAGTAAAAGAAATAGCAAATCTAAAGTTTCAGGAATCCGAGAATAAGCTTACTTTCATGAGTTCTTCACGATTTCGGATTTTGCTATAAAATGAATTCCTTCACTCAAACTAAATTAAAACTGCTAAACCGCTAATCTGTTACATGTAAGGCAGATGTCAAATTCACCGAATTAGGATTATTCGGTATTCGGCCAATCGAGCTGTAGCAGCTTCGGTAAAAGAGTATAAGTTGAAGAGTTTGTGAATAAAGGTGTGCGCACACATAGTGAGCTGTAGGAAAATAGGCAGGGAGCAATGCCGGCTGGGGTATATGTTCTTGTATGTTGTCTGACTGTTTGATTTGAATGTGTTGTGTAAGTGTCCTGTTGAATGTTACATGTTTGGGCTTTGACACGCTTCACTGTGGTTGTTAACTGTGTGGTGTGTCCTGAAATGTTATATGTTTGGGCTGTGTGACATGCTTAATGCTTGTCAGTAGCTACCCACTTATTCATATATAGCAACTGACAACGTAAGAAGTCCGGACATACTTTGATAGAGTAGTTGTAGAAGTATCCTTATTGATAATAGATAAACTAATTCATAGTGATAGAAAAGTAGATGAACAGGTGCCTGCACATGTCTCACGAAAATAAAATGGATGTATGATTGCTGACGGCAGAGCAATACTGCCAAACTTATGAGTTCTTGTGGCAAACTTGATTCAGTGTATTGACGTGTATACGCTGTTTCGCTGACTTGATTGTCACAAGAAACAAAGTGTGTTTGATAAGATCTGACCATTTTATTACGGGAGGATCAGTATGTATGGATTCTGATGTGACTGATAAACCCATTCGTATCGTAAGCACAATCTAATACGTGAGACAACGCCCTGGCACACGATAAAAAAAAAAAGAGAGAGCGGTTTTGTGTCCCCACAGTCCATAATGTAGAAAAGAGAGAAAAAAGCCTTTCTGATTTGGTGTGTGTGCTCATAGTGCAGAGTGTAGAGAAAAGAAAGCCGTTTTGGTGTCACGGGTGTTGTGACTTACACACACACATTTCTAAATTGAGAAAGGAAATTATTTTAGAGGAAGCACTAGAGTTTAGATCCCACATTTGTTGATAGGCATTCATTTATTTCTTCAGTTCTGATAAAAATGATAAGACTGACCTAAAGAATTGGAGGCCCATCACACTTTTAAACTTTGACTGTAAACTTTTTAGCAAGGTTTTAACGACACGGATGTCCTCTGTTTTAGAGGAGGTAATTCACCCAGACCAGGCTTGTGCCATCTCAGAGAGACAACTCACCGACAGCCTCGTACTGATTCGAGACATCATTGATTACGCTAGAGACAGAAACACCCGGCTTGTCATCTTAAATTTAGACTTTGAAAAAGCTTTTGATCGGGTCTCGCATCAATATCTCTTTCAGGTGTTGCAGCCATCGAATAGGGCCCGATTGTTCCTACTTGGTGAGATTTGCTTGGTTGAGACGCTTGCTCCCCCCCCCTTGCTCCTCGGCTGACCAAGTAGGAACAATCGGGCCCTATTCGATGGCTGCCTTGTCTTTTACTCTGTGCAAAAGACAAGGCAGCCACAAACACCACGGGAACACCGTATTGAGGCTTTGTTCTGACCACTCATTCGGTGTCGCGTTTCTTTCAAGCAATTCTCCCGGTTAGCCCACACTCGGCTCGCTCCCAGAGCTGTGTTAAAGTCTACTTTGCATTCACTCTCTTTTCTCAGCAGATTAAAAGAAAGTTTCATCTTGGGCTCCCTGAAACTTCCATCCTGCACCGCTGTTTGCTTTTTCACAAGAGCAGAGAAGAGCGCACCGTCCCCAGCGGCACTGCAGTACTGGGTCGATGCTTGGAGTGAACGGAGCAAGCTTCTTTTTCAACTCCTATTCTTAAAAATCGATTTAATATGTAGTCCTTGTATAGAGGACATATTAAACTGATAAGAACAGATACTACACTTGATCTTAGCCAAAAGGCCGAGAAGCGATAACGGTCCACTGTTTCAGGTCCGAGGGCCCTTGCTGGCACAATGCGCACTTGTAGCAGTGTTCTTTTTATGGCCATAGGTGGCCAGAGTATCACGTTGCACCTCCGCCCACCCGCTGCACTGAGCACTCTTCATCCCTTTTAAATGGTATAACTTTGCACTCCCGCATGCTCCAGCAAGCACCATTCAAGCAACAACTTTGCACTCCAGCTTCGAACATCGGCACAATCGCAACAAGTAAGGCGACTCTACTCAGAGAAGTCACTCTGCACAGTAACAAGATTTCTTCTGCACAGACAGAAAGGGCTTCACCCGCAAAGGTAAAGCCTGCCAAAAATAGAAACAACTCATTAGTGCTGCTCTCCACGAAAGTCTTTAGTAAAAGGCGAAAGACTTGTATGTTATGAAGAGAAACCAGAGTACGATTATCCGTCACTGCGGGAGCAGGGCATCAGGCTAGTTGCCATAGCCACCTGCCCCATGGTGAGCGTTGCTTGGTTGAAACGCGTGCCCCTGTGCAATCGACAAGGCAGCAACAAAAACACCACGGGAACACCGTATTGAGGCTTTGTTCTGACCGCTAATTCGGTGTCGCGTTTCTTTCAAGCAATTCTCCCGGTTAGCCCGCACTCGGCTCGCTCCCAGAGCCGTGTTAAAGTCTACTTCGCATTTACTCTCTTTTCTCAGCAGACTCTTGGGATTTTATCTATAAAATGAATTCCTTCAATCAAACTATGTTAAAACTGCTTTGTCCTTCATATTTACCATGTCTAGAAAAATTTAAACAAAAAAAAAAACAACGATGTACTTTGCAGTAAAAGAAAGAGAAAATCTAAAGTTTCAGGAATCCGAGAATAAGCTTACTTTCATGAGTTCTTCACGATTTCGGATTTTGCTATAAAATGAATTCCTTCACTCAAACTAAATTAAAACTGCTAAACCGCTAATCTGTTACATGTAAGGCAGATGTCAAATTCACCGAAATAGGATCTAAGGGTATTCGGCCAATCGAGCTGTAGCAGCTTTGGTAAAAGAGTATAAGTTGAAGAGTTTGTGAAGAAAGGTGTGCGCACACATAGTGTGCTGTACGAAAATAGGCAGGGAGCAATGCCGGCTGGGGTATATGTTCTTGTATGTTGTCTGACTGTTTGATTTGAATGTGTTGTGTAAGTGTCCTGTTGAATGTTTGGGCTTTGACACTTCACTGTGGTTGTTAACTGTGTGGTGTGTCCTGAAATGTTATATGTTTGGGCTGTGTGACATGCTTAATGCTTGTCAGTAGCTACCCACTTATTCATATATAGCAACTGACAACATAAGAAGTCTGGACATACTTTGATAGTAGTTGTAGAAGTATCCTTATTGATAATAGATAAACTAATTCATAGTGATAGAACAGTAGATGAACAGGTGCCTGCACATGTCTCACGAAAATAAAATGGGTGTATGATTGCTGACGGCAGAGCAATACTGCCAAACTTATGAGTTCTTGTGGCAAACTTGATTCAGTGTCTTGACGTGTATACGCTGTTTCGCTGACTTGATTGTCACAAGAAACAAAGTGTGTTTGATAAGATCCGACCATTTTATTACGGGAGGATCAGTATGTATGGATTCTGATGTGACTGATAAACCCATTCGTATCGTAAGCATAATCTAATACGTGAGACAACGCCCTGGCACACAATCAAAAAAAAAAAAGAGAGAGCGGTTTTGTGTCCCCACAGTCCATAATGTAGAAAAGAGAGAAAAAAGCCTTTCTGATTTGGTGTGTGTGCTCACAGTGCAGAGTGTAGAGAAAAGAGAGAAAAGAAAGCCGTTTTGGTGTCACGGGTGTTGTGACTTAGACACACACATTTCTGAATTGAGAAAGGAAATTATTTTAGAGGAAGCACTAGAGTTTAGATCGCACATTTGTTGATAGGCATTCATTTATTTCTTCACTTCTGATGAAGTTTCAACAATAAACAACAAACTTTGTATTATGAGAAAGAACCAGACTCATTCTTCAGGAATCCGAAAATAAGCTCTATTTTACGAGTTATGCACGAATTCGGATTCTCCTATAAAACGAATTCCTTAACTCTAACCAAGTTAAGACTGCTTTGTCCTTCATATTTATTCATGTCTAATCAAGTTTCAACGATAAACAACGTTGTACTTTGTAGAATGAGAAACAACTTCTTCAGCAATAAGCATCTCTCGACATATGACGAAATACAGATTTTGCTATAAAATTAATTCCTTCTATCAGCCTGACTTAAAACTGTTTGTCCTCCTTATTTATCCACTTCAAATCAAGTTTCAACAATTAAAAAAATGTTGTAGTTTGAGAAAAAACAACTTAATCTTAAGCAATCAGTAGGGTAAGAAAGGGTAAGAAAAGGTGCAAATGCCAACCATACATCACTAAAAGGTGGAGCGGAAGTATTCGGCTGCAAGTAGGTGCGAATGCCTGACAATGTATGATCAAAAGAGGGTGCGGAGGTTTTCGGCTGCAAGGTCTGAATGTCCAACCATAATTTGTAAAAACCGGGGAAGAAAAGGCTAGAAAGCCCGACTATACACCATCAAAAGTGGGAGCGGAGGTGTTCGGCTGCAAGTAGGTGTGAATGTTCGACCATAATTTGTAAAAAGCGGGTAAGAAAAGGTTCGAATGCCCGACTATATATTAACCAAAGCAGGAGGAGAGGTCTTCGGATAAGAGTGGGTGAGAATTTACAACCATAATCTATAAAATGCGGTGAAAAAAAAGGTGTCAATACCCCATAGAACACTAAAAGGTAGAGCGGAAGTGTTCGGCTGCAAGAAGGTGTGAATGTCTGACCATAGTTTGTAAAAAGCGGGTAAGAAAAGGTTCGAATGCCCGAACATACACCATCAAACGAGGGAGCGGAGGTGTTCCGCTGTAAGAAGGTGTGAATGTCCAACCATGGTTTGTAAAAAGCGGGTAAGAAAAGGTGCGAATGCCCGACAATGTATGATCAAAAGAGGGAGCGGAGGTTTTCGGCTGAAACAAGGTCTGAATGTCCATCCATAATTTGTAAAAATCGGGGAAGAAAAGGCTCGAAAGCCCGACTATACACCATCAACAGCTGGAGCGGAGGTGTTCAGCTGCAAGACGGTCTGAATGTCCATCAATAATTGCTAGAAAACATGGAAGAGAATTTTCGAATATCAAACCGCACATGATCATAAGCGGGAGAGGAGGTGTTAAAATGCAAAAAGGTGTGAATGTCCACCCATAATTACTGCAAAATGGGTAAGAAAAGGTACGAATGCTCAACCATACATCATCAAAAGCAGGAGTGGATGTGTTCGGCTACAAGAAGGTTTTAATGTCCGACCATAGTTTGTAAAAAGCGGGTAAGAAAAGGTTCGAATGCCCGAACATACACCATCAAAAGAGGGAGCGGAGGTGTTCCACTGTAAGAAGGTGTGAATGTCTGACCATAGTTGGTAAAAAGCGGGTAAGAAAAGGTGAAAATACCCGACTGTACACAATCAATAGCGGGAGCGGAGTTGTTCGGCTACTAAAAGGTGTGAAAGTCCGACCCTGGTTTGTATGATCAAAAGAGGGACCGGAGGTTTTCGGCTGCAAGAAGGTCTGAATGTCCAACAATAATTTTGTAAAAACCGGGGAAGAAAAGGCTCGAAAGCCCGACTATAAATCATCAAAAGCGGGAGCGGAGGTGTTCAGCTGCAAGAAGGTCTGAATGTCCATCAATAATTGCTAGAAAACATGAAAGAAAATTTTCGAATATCAAACCACACATCATCATAAGCGGGAGAGGAGGTGTTCAGCTGCAAGAAGGTGTGAATGTCCAACCATAGTTTGTAAAAAATGGGTAAGAAAAGGTGCGAATGCTCAACCATACATCATCAAAAGCAGAAGTGGATGTGTTCGGCTAAAAGAAGGTTTGAATGTCCGACCATAGTTCGTAAAATGCGGGTAAGAAAAGGTTCGAATGCCCGAACATACACCATCAAAAGAGGGAGCGGAGGTGTTCCGCTGTAAGACGGTGTGAATGTCCAACAATAGTTGGTAAAAAGCGGGTAAGAAAAGGTTAAATTACCCGACTGTACACAATCAAAACAGGGAGCGGAGTTGTTCAGCTAAGAGGTGTGAAAGTCCGACCTTGGTTTGTAAAAAGCGGGTAAGAAAAGGTTCGTATGCCCGAATATACACCATCAAAAGCGGAAGCGGAGGTGTTCGGCTGCAAGATATTGTGAACGTCCGACCAAAGTTTGTAAAAAGCAGTTAAGAAAAGGTTCGAATATCTAACCAAACATAAGAATGAGTCTTTTTCGCTGTAGAATGCCCGACTATAGACCATCAAATGCGGGAGCGGAGGTGTTCGGCTCTGAGTAGGTGTGAATGTCCGACCATAATTGCTGAAGAATGTGTTAGAAAAGGTAAGAATGCTGGACCATACATCATCAAAAGCGGTAGAGGTGGTGTTCGGCTGCAAAAAGGTGTGACTGTTCGACTAAAGTTTGTAAAAAGTGGGTAAGACAAGGTGCGAATGCCTGACAATGTATGATCAAAAGCGGGAGCGGAGGTGTTCAGCTGCAAGAAGGTCTACATGTCCATCAATAATTGCTAGAAAACATGAAAGAAACTTTTCGAAAATCAAACCGCACATGATCATAAGTGGGATAGGAGGTGTTCAGCTGCAAGGTGTGAATGTCCACCCATAATTCCTGAAAAATGGGCAAAAAAAAGGTGTGAATGCCCAACCATACATCATCAAAAGCAGGAGTGGAAGTGTTCGGCTACAAGAAGGTGTGAACGTCCAACCAAAATATGTAAAAAGCAGTTAAGAAAAGGTTCGAATATCCAACCAAACATAATCAAAAGCGGGAGCAGAGCTGTTCGACTGCAAGTAGGTGTGAATGTCAGATCATAATTTGCAAAAAGCTGATGAGAAAGGGTGAGAATGCCCGACTATACATCATCAAATGCGGGAGCGGAGTTGTTCGGCTGTGAGTAGGTGTGAATCTCCGACCATAATTGCTGAAAAATGTGTTAGAAAAGGTAAAAATGCCGGTCCATACATCATCAAAAGCGAGAGAGGTTGTGTTCGGCTGCAAGTAGGTGTGAATGTCCAGCCATAATTACTCACAAACGGGTAAGAAAAGGTAGTATTGCCAGACCATATATGATCAAAACAGGGACCGCAGTGGTTCAGCTGCAAGAAGGTTTGAAGAGGTTTTCGGATGCAAGTGGGTGTGAATATCCCACCATACAAGTATGGTGGAGAGGAAGCTGTGAATAGCCGACCATAGTTTGGAAAAAGCGGGTAAGAAAAGGTTTGAATGCCCGAACATACACCATCAAAAGAGGGAGCGGAGGTGTTCCGCTGTACGAAGGTGTGAATGTCTGACCATACTTGGTAAAAAGCGGGTAAGAAAAGGTTAAAATACCCGGCTGTACACAATCAATAGCGGGAGCAGATGTGTTCGGCTACAAGAAGGTGTGACAGTCTGACCATGGTTTTTAAAAAGCGGGTAAGAAAAGGTGCGAATGTCCGACAATGTATGATCAAAAGAGAGAGCGGAGGTTTTCGGATACACGAAGGTTTGAATGTCCTACCATAGTTTGTAAATAGCGGGTAAGAAAAGGTTCGAATGCCCGACTATACACCATAAAAAGCGGGAGCGGAGGTTTTCCGCTGTAAGACGGTGTGAATGTCCGACCATAGTTGGTAAAAAGCGGGTAAGAAAAGGTTAAAATACCCGACTGTACACAATCAATAGCGGGAGCGGAGTTGTTCGGCTACAAGAAGGTGTGAAAGTCCGACCATGGTTTGTAAAAAGCAGTTAAGAAAAGGTTCGAATATCCAACCAAACATAATCAAAAGCGGGAGCAGAGCTGTTCGACTGCAAGTAGGTGTGAATGTCCAGCCATAATTACTCACAAACGGGGGAAGAAAAGGTAGTATTGCCAGACCATACATGATCAAAACAGGGAGCGGAGGTTCAGCTGCAAGGTGTGAATGTCTGACTATAGTTTGTAAAAAGCGGGTAAGACAAGGTGCGAATGGCCAACAATGTATGATCAAAAGAGAGAGCGGAGGTGTTCGGCTGCAAGGTCTGAATGTCCAACCATAATTTGTAAAAACCGGGTAAGAAAAGGCTCGAAAGCCCGACTATACATCATCAAAAGCGGGAGCGGAGGTGTTCAGCTGCAAGAAGGTGTGAATGTTCGACTAAAGTTTGTAAAAAGCTGGTAAGACAAGGAGCGATGTCCCGACATTGTATGATCAAAAGCGGGAGCGGAGGTGTCCAGCTGTGAGTAGGTGTGAATGTCCGACCATAATTGCTGAAAAATGTGTTAGAAAAGGTAAGAATACTGGACCATACATCATCAAAAGCGGGAGACGTGGTGTTCGGCTGCAAGAAGGTGTGAAAGTCCGACAATGGTTTGTAAAAAGCGGGTAAAAAAAGGTTCGAATGCCCGAATATACATCATCAAAAGCGGAAGCGGAGGTTTTCGGATGCAAGAAGGTGTGAACGTCCGACCAAAGTCTGTAAAAAGCAGTGAAAAGCGAGAAAAAGCTTTTCGTGAGTTCTGCATGATTTGGGATTTTGCTTATAAAATGCATTACTTCACTCAAACTATGTTAAAACTGATTTGTCCTTCATATTTACCATGTCTAGAAATATTTAAACAAAAAAACAACGTTGTACTTTGCAGTAAAAGAAAGAGCAAATCTAAAGTTTAAGGAATCCGAGTATAAGCCTGCTTTCATGAGTTCTGCACGATTTCGGATTTTGCTATAAAATGAATTGCTTTGCTCAAACCAAGTTAAAACTGCTTTGTCCTTCCATATTCATCAATGTCTAGATCGACTTCAACAAAGAAAAACATTGGACTTTGCAGTAGAAGAAGTTGAAATCCATCTACACATTGATAAATATGAAGGACAAAGCAGTTCCCACTTGCCCATAAGAAAATAAGCTTATTCTCGGATTCCTGATCCTTCAGTGTTGCTCTTTCTTCTACTGCAAAATACAATGTTGTTCTTTGTTGAAGTCGATCTAGACATTGATAAATATGAAGGAAAAAGCAGTTTTAACTTGGTTTGAGTGAATGAATTCATTTTATACATAAAATCCGAAATCGTGCAGAACTCATGAAAATAAGCTTATTCTCGGATTCCTAAAACTTTTGATTTGCTCTTTCTTTTATTGCAAAGTAAAACGTTGTTTTTTTGTTTAAATCTATCGAGACATTGATATGAAGGTAAAAGCCGTTTTAACATAGTTTGAGTGAAGGAATTGATTTTATAGATAAAATCCCAAATCATGCAGAACTCCTCAAAAGGGGCGTATGGTTTAATCACAAGTGTGGTTCTTTCTCATTCAGGGTAGTATGAGGAAGTTTATGCTTGAAATATATGTAGAAATGGGTACATATGAAGGACAAAGCAGTGTTAACTTAGTTTGAGTGAAGGAATTCATTTTATACATAAAATCCCAAATCATGCAGAACGTATGAAAAGAAGCTTATTCTCGGATTCCTGATCCTTCAGTTTTGCTCTTTCTTCTACTGCAAAATACAATGTTGTTCTTTGTTGAAGTCGATCTAGACATTGATAAATATGAATGAAAAAGCAGTTTTAACTTGGTTTGAGTGAATGAATTCATTTTATACATAAAATCCGAAATCGTGCAGAACTCATGAAAATAAGCTTATTCTCGGATTCCTAAAACTTTTGATTTGCTCTTTCTTTTATTGCAAAGTACAACGTTGTTTTTTGTTTAAATCTATCGAGACATTGATAAATATGAAGGTAAAAGCCGTTTTAACATAGTTTGAGTGAAGGAATTGATTTTATAGATAAAATCCCAAATCATGCAGAACTCCTCAAAAGGGAGGTATGGCTTAATCACAAGTGTGGCTCTTTCCCATTCAGGGTAATATGAGGAAGTTTATGCTTGAAATATATGTAGAAATGGGTACATATGAAGGACAAAGCAGTGTTAACTTAGTTTGCGTGAAAAAAATCATTTTATACAAAAAATCCGAAATCGTGCAGAACTCATGAAAATAAGCTTATTCTCGGATTCCTAAAACTTTTGATTTGCACTTTCTTTTACTGCAAAATACAACGTTGTTTTTTGTTGAAATCTATCTAGACATTGATAAATACCAGCCGAAACTCTGCTGCCGCTTTTGATAATTTATGGTTGGGCATTCTTACCTTTTCTTACCCACTTTTTACAAATTATGATCTTACATTCACACCTACTTGCAGTCGAACACCTTCTCATCCACTTATGATCATGTGCGGTTGGGCTTTCGCACCTTTTCTTACCCATTTTTCAGTAATTATGGGTGGACATTCAGACCTTCTTGCAGCCGAAAACCTCCGCTCCTCTTTTGATCATACATTGTCGGGCATTCACACCTTGTCTTACCCGCTTTTTACAAACTTTAGTCGGACATTCAAACCTTCTTGCAGCTGAACCACCTCCGCTCCCTGTTTTGATCATATATGGTCTGGCAATAGTACCTTTTCTTACCCGTTTGTGAGTAATTATGGCTGGACATTCACACCTTCTTGCAGCCGAACAAAACCTCTCCCGCTTTTGATGATATATGGTCCGGCATTTTTACCTTTTCTAACACATTTTTCAGCAATTATGGTCGGACATTCACACCTACTCACAGACGAACACCTCCGCTCCCACATTTGATAGTGTATAGTCGGGCATTCTCACCCTTTCTCATCAGCTTTTTGCAAATTATGATCTGATATTCTCACCTACTTGCAGTCGAACAGCTCTGCTCCCGCTTTTGATTAGGTTTGGTTGGATATTCGAACATTTTCTTAATGCTTTTTACAAACTTTTGTCGGACATTCAAACCTTCTTGTAGCCGAACACATCCACTCCTGCTTTTGATGATGTATGATTTGGCATTCGCATCTTTTCTTACCCATTTTTCAGTAATTATTTCGGACATTCAGACCTTCTTGCAACTGAACACCTCTGCTCCCGCTTTTGATGGTGTATTGTCGGGCTTTCGAGCCTTTTCTTCCCCGATTTTTACAAATTATGGTTGGACATTCAGACCTTGCAGCCGAAAACCTCCGCTCCCTCTTTTGATCATACATTGTCGGGCATTCGCCCCTTGTCTTACACGGTTTTTACAAACTTTAGTCAGACATTCACACCTTGCAGCTGAACCACCTCCATTCCCTGTTTTGATCATGTGTGGTCTGGAAATACTACCTTTTCTTCCCCCGTTTGTGAGTAATTATGGCTGGACATTCACACCTACTTGCAGCCGAAAAACCACCACTCCCGCTTTTGTTGATGTATTGTCTGGAATTCTAGTCTTTTCTATCACATTTTTCAGCAATTATGATCTGACATTCACACCTACTTGCAGTCGAACAGCTCTGCTCCCGCTTTTGATTATGTTCGGTTGGATATTCAAACCTTTTCTTAACTGCTTTTTACAAACTTTGGTCGGACGTTCACACCTTCTTGCAGCCGAACACCCCCGCTTCCGCTTTTGATGGTATATATTCGGGTATTCGAACCTTCTCTTACCCGCTTTTTACAAACCATGGTTGGACTTTCATACCTTCTTGTAGCTGAACAACTCCACTCCTGCTTTTGATGATTTATGGTTGGACATTCGCATCTTTTCCTACCCATTTTTCAGTAATTATGGGTGGATATTCACATCTTCTTGCAGCTGAACACCTCCTCTCCCGCTAATGATCATGTAAGGTTTGATATTCGAAAATTTTCTTTCATGTTTTAAAGCAATTATTAATGGACATTCACACCTACTTGCAGCCGAACACCACCTCTCCCGCTTTTGATGATGTATGGACCGGCATTCTTACCTTTTCTAACACATTTTTCAGCAATTATGGTTGGAGAATCACACCTACTCACAGCCGAACAACTCCGCTACCGCATTTGATGGTGTATAGTCGGGATTTGTCACCCTTTCTCATCAGCTTTTTGCAAATTATTCTCTGACATTCACACCTACTTGCAGTCGAACAGCTCTGCTCCCGCTTTTGATTATGTTTGGTTAGATATTCGAACCTTTTCTTAACTGCTTTTTTACAAACTTTGGTCGGACGTTCACACCTTCTTGCAGCGGAACACCTCCGCTCCCTCTTTTGATGGTGTATGTTCGGGCATTTGAACCTTTTCTTACCCGCTTTTTACAAACCAGGGTCGGACTTTCACACCTTTTAGTAGCCGAACAACTCCGCTCCCGCTATTGATTGTGTACAGTCGGGTATTTTAACCTTTTCTTACCCGCTTTTTACCAAATATGGTCGGACATTCACACCGTCTTACAGCGGAACACCTCCTCTCCTATGATCATGTACGGTTTGATATTCGAAAATTTACTTTCTTGTTTTAAAGCAATTATTGATGGACATTCAAACCTTCTTTTTGATGGTGTATAGTCGGGCTTTCGAGCCTTTTCTTCCCGGTTTTTACAAACCATGGACGGACTTTCACACCTTCTTGTAGCCGAACAACTCCGCTCCCGCTATTGATTGTGTACAGTCGGGCATTCTCACCCTTTCTCATCAGCTTTTTGCAAATTATGATCTGACATTCACACCTACTTGCAGTCGAACAGCTCTGCTCCCGCTTTTGATTATGTATGGTTGGATATTCGAACCTTTTCTTAACTGCTTTTTACAAACTTTGGTTGGACGTTCACACCTTCTTGTAGCCGAACACATGAACTCCTGCTTTTGATGATGTATGGTTGGGCATTCGCACCTTTTTTTTACCCATTTTTCAGGTATTATGGGTGGACATTCACACCTTCTTGCAGCTGAACACCTCCTCTCCCACTTATGATCATGTGTGGTTTGATTTTCGAAAATTTTCTTTCATGTTTTCTAGCAATTATTGATGGACATTTAGACCTTCTTGCAGCTGAACACCACCTCTCCCGGTTTTGATTATGTATGGACCGGCATTTTTACCTTTTCTAACACATTTTCAGCAATTATGGTTGGAGATTCACACCTACTCACAGCCGAACAACTCCGCTACCGCATTTGATGGTGTATAGTCGGGCATTCTCACCCTTTCTCATCAGCTTTTTGCAAATTATGATCTGACATTCACACCTACTTCCAGTCGAACACCTCTGCTCCCGCTTTTGATTATGTTTGGTTAGATATTCAAACCTTTTCTTAACTGCTTTTTACAAACTTTGGTCGGACGTTCACAATATCTTGCAGCCGAACACCTCCGCTTCCGCTTTTGATGGTGTATATTCGGGCATACGAACCTTTTCTTACCCGCTTTTTACAAACCAAGGTCGGACTTTCACACCTTCTCTTAGCTGAACAACTCCGCTCCCTCTTTTGATTGTGTACAGTCGGGTAATTTAACCTTTTCTTACCCGCTTTTTACCATCTATGGTCGGACATTCACACCGTCTTACAGCGGAACACCTCCGCTCCCTCTTTTGATGATGTATGGTTAGGCATTCGCAACTTTTCTTACCCATTTTTCAGTAATTATGGGTAGACATTCACACCTTCTTGCAGCTGAACACCTCCTCTCCCGCTTATGATCATATGCAGTTTGATATTCGAAAATTTTCTTTCATTTTTTCTAGCAATTATTGATGGACATTCAGACCGTCTTGCAGCTGAACACCTCCGCTCCCACTTTTGATGGTGTATAGTCGGGCTTTCGAGCCTTTTCTTCCCCGGTTTTTACAAATTATGGTTGGACATTCAGACCTTCTTACAGCAGAACGCCTCCGCTCCCTGTTTTGATTATGTATGGTTTGACATTCGCACCTTCTCTCACTCGCCTTTTACTATGGTCGGCCATTCACAGTTTCCTCTCCACCATACTTGTATGGTGGGATATTCACACCCACCTGCATCCGAAGACCTCCGCCCCAAATTTTGTTGATATTTAGTCGGACATTCGCACCTTACCCGCTTTTGGCAAACTATGGCCTTCTTGCAGCCAAACACCTCTGATCTCGCTTTTGATGATGTAAGGTTGGGCATTCAGACCTTGCTTCACCTGCTTTTCACCAAATATAGTCGGACATTCACACCCACTTGCATCCGAAGACCTCCGCCCCAAATTTTGTTGATATTTAGTCGGACATTCGCACCTTACCCGCTTTTGGCAAACTATGGCCTTCTTGCAGCCAAACACCTCTGATCTCGCTTTTGATGATGTAAGGTTGGGCATTCAGACCTTGCTTCACCTGCTTTTCACCAAATATAGTCGGACATTCACACCCACTTGCATCCGAAGACCTCCGCCCCAAATTTTGTTGATATTTAGTCGGACATTCGCACCTTACCCGCTTTTGGCAAAGTATGGCCTTCTTGCAGCCAAACACCTCTGATCTCGCTTTTGATGATGTAAGGTTGGGCATTCAGACCTTGCTTCACCTGCTTTTCACCAAATATAGTCGGACATTCACACCTTCTTGCAGCCCAACACTTTCGCTCCACCTTTTAGTGTTCTATCACACCTTTTTTTCACCGCATTTTATACATTATGGTTGGAAATTTTCAACCACTCTCATCCGAAGACCTCGCCTCCCGCTTTTGTTAATATATTTGAACTTTAGTCGGACATTCAAACCTTCTTGCAGCTGAACCACCTCCGCTCCCTGTTTTGATCATATATGGTCTGGCAATACTACCTTTTCTTACCCGTTTGTGAGTAATTATGGCTGGACATTCACACCTACTTGCAGCCGAACACAACCTCTCTCGCTTTTGATGATGTATGGACCGGCATTCTTACCCTTTTCTAACACATTTTTCAGCAATTATGGTCGGAGATTCACACCTACTCACAGCCGAACAACTCCGCTCCCGCATTTGATGGTGTATAGTCGGGCATTCTCACCCTTTCTCATCAGCTTTTTGCAAATTATGATCTGACATTCACACCTACTTGCAGTCGAACAGCTCTGCTCCCGCTTTTGATTATGTATGGTTGGATATTCGAACCTTTTCTTAACTGCTTTTTACAAACTTTGGTTGGACGTTCACACCTTCTTGTAGCCGAACACATGAACTCCTGCTTTTGATGATGTATGGTTGGGCATTCGCACCTTTTTTTTACCCATTTTTCAGGTATTATGGGTGGACATTCACACCTTCTTGCAGCTGAACACCTCCTCTCCCACTTATGATCATGTGTGGTTTGATTTTCGAAAATTTTCTTTCATGTTTTCTAGCAATTATTGATGGACATTTAGACCTTCTTGCAGCTGAACACCACCTCTCCCGATTTTGATTATGTATGGACCGGCATTTTTACCTTTTCTAACACATTTTTCAGCAAATATAGTCGGACATTCACACCTTCTTGCAGCCGAACACTTTCGCTCCACCTTTTAGTGTTCTATCACACCTTTTTTTCACCGCATTTTATACATTATGGTTGGAAATTTTCAACCACTCTCATCCGAAGACCTCTCCTCCCGCTTTTGTTAATATATTTGAACTTTAGTTGGACATTCAAACCTTCTTGCAGCTGAACCACCTCCGCTCCCTGTTTTGATCATATATGGTCTGGCAATACTACCTTTTCTTACCCGTTTGTGAGTAATTATGGCTGGACATTCACACCTACTTGCAGCCGAACACAACCTCTCTCGCTTTTGATGATGTATGGACCGGCATTCTTACCCTTTTCTAACACATTTTTCAGCAATTATGGTCGGAGATTCACACCTACTCACAGCCGAACAACTCCGCTCCCGCATTTGATGGTGTATAGTCGGGCATTCTCACCCTTTCTCATCAGCTTTTTGCAAATTATGATCTGACATTCACACCTACTTGCAGTCGAACAGCTCTGCTCCCGCTTTTGATTATGTATGGTTGGATATTCGAACCTTTTCTTAACTGCTTTTTACAAACTTTGGTTGGACGTTCACACCTTCTTGTAGCCGAACACATGAACTCCTGCTTTTGATGATGTATGGTTGGGCATTCGCACCTTTTTTTTACCCATTTTTCAGGTATTATGGGTGGACATTCACACCTTCTTGCAGCTGAACACCTCCTCTCCCACTTATGATCATGTGTGGTTTGATTTTCGAAAATTTTCTTTCATGTTTTCTAGCAATTATTGATGGACATTTAGACCTTCTTGCAGCTGAACACCACCTCTCCCGATTTTGATTATGTATGGACCGGCATTTTTACCTTTTCTAACACATTTTTCAGCAATTATGGTTGGAGATTCACACCTACTTACAGCCGAACAACTCCGCTACCGCATTTGATGGTGTATAGTCGGGCATTCTCACCCTTTCTCATCAGCTTTTTGCAAATTATGATCTGACATTCACACCTACCTTCCAGTGGAACAGCTCTGCTCCCGCTTTTGATTATGTTTGGTTAGATATTCGAACCTTTTCTTAACTGCTTTTTACAAACTTTGGTCGGACGTTCACAATATCTTGCAGCCGAACACCTCCGCTTCCGCTTTTGATGGTGTATATTCGGGCATACGAACCTTTTCTTACCCGCTTTTTACAAACCAAGGTCAGACTTTCACACCTCTTAGCTGAACAACTCCGCTCCCTCTTTTGATTGTGTACAGTCGGGTATTTTAACCTTTTCTTACCCGCTTTTTACCATCTATGGTCGGACATTCACACCGTCTTACAGCGGAACACCTCCGCTCCCTCTTTTGATGATGTATGGTTAGGCATTCGCACCTTTTCTTACCCATTTTTCAGTAATTATGGGTAGACAGTCACACCTTCTTGCAGCTGAACACCTCCTCTCCCGCTTATGATCATGTGCAGTTTGATATTCGAAAATTTTCTTTCATGTTTTCTAGCAATTATTGATGGACATTCAGACCGTCTTGCAGCTGAACACCTCCGCTCCCACTTTTGATGGTGTATAGTCGGGCTTTCGAGCCTTTTCTTCCCCGGTTTTTACAAATTATGGTTGGACATTCAGACCTTCTTACACCAGAACACCTCCGCTCCCTGTTTTGATTATGTATGGTTTGACATTCGCACCTTCTCTCACTCGCCTTTTACTATGGTCGGCCATTCACAGCTTCCTCTCCACCATACTTGTATGGTGGGATATTCACACCCACCTGCATCCGAAGACCTCCGCCCCCACTTTTGTTGATATTTAGTCGGTCATTCGCACCTTACCCGCTTTTGGCAAACTATGGCCTTCTTGCAGCCAAACACCTCTGATCTCGCTTTTGATGATGTAAGGTTGGGCATTCAGACCTTGCTTCACCTGCTTTTCACCAAATATAGTCGGACATTCACACCCACTTGCATCCGAAGACCTCCGCCCCAAATTTTGTTGATATTTAGTCGGACATTCGCACCTTACCCGCTTTTGGCAAACTATGGCCTTCTTGCAGCCAAACACCTCTGATCTCGCTTTTGATGATGTAAGGTTGGGCATTCAGACCTTGCTTCACCTGCTTTTCACCAAATATAGTCGGACATTCACACCTTCTTGCAGCCGAACACTTCCGCTTTTAGTGTTCTATGAGGCATTCACATATTTTTTTCACCGTATTTTATAGATTATGGTTGGAAATTCTCACCCACTCTCATCCGAAGACCTCTCCTCCCGCTTTTGTTAATATATAGTCGGGCATTCGAACCATTTCTTACCCGCTTTTTACAAATTATGGTCGAACATTCACACCTACTTGCAGCTGAATACTTCCGCTCCACCTTTTAGGTATGTATGGTTGGCATTTGCACCTCTTTTTATACTGATTGCTGAAGATTAAGTTGTTCTTTCTCAAACTACAAATTTTTTTTAATTGTTGAAACTTGATTTGAAGTGGATAAATAAGGAGGACAAACAGTTTTAAGTCAGGCTGATAGAAGGAATTAATTTTATAGCAAAATCTGTATTTCGTCATATGTCGAGAGATGCTTATTGCTGAAGAAGTTCTTTCTCATTCTACAAAGTACAACGTTGTTTATCGTTGAAACTTGATTAGACATGAATAAATATGAAGGACAAAGCAGTCTTAACTTGGTTTGAGTTAATGAATTCGTTTTATAGGAGAATCCGAATTCGTGCATAACTCATAAAATAGAGCTTATTTTCGGATTCCTGAAGAATGAGTCTGGTTCTTTCTCATAATACAAAATTTGTTGTTTATTGTTGAAACTTCATCAGAAGTGAAGAAATAAATGAATGCCTATCAACAAATGTGGGATCTAAACTCTAGTGCTTCCTCTAAAATAATTTCCTTTCTCAATTTAGAAATGTGTGTGTGTAAGTCACAACACCCGTGACACAAAAACGGCTTTCTTTTCTGTACACTCTGCACTATGAGCACACACACCAAATCAGAAAGGCTTTTTTCTCTCTTTTCTACATTATGGACTGTGGGGACACAAAACCGCTCTCTCTCTTTTTTTTTTTTTATCGTGTGCCAGGGCGTTGTCTCACGTATTAGATTATGCTTAAGATACGAATGGGTTTATCAGTCACATCAGAATCCATACATACTGATCCTCCCGTAATAAAATGGTCGGATCTTATCAAACACACTTTGTTTCTTGTGACAATCAAGTCAGCGAAACAGCGTATACACGTCAAGACACTGAATCAAGTTTGCCACAAGAACTCATAAGTTTGGCAGTATTGCTCTGCCGTCAGCAATCATACACCCATTTTATTTTCGTGAGACATGTGCAAGCACCTGTTCATCTACTGTTCTATCACTATGAATTAGTGATCTATTATCAATAAGGATACTTCTACAACTACTATCAAAGTATGTCCGGACTTCTTATGTTGTCAGTTGCTATATATGAATAAGTGGGTAGCTACTGACAAGCATTAAGCATGTCACACAGCCCAAACATATAACATTTCAGGACACACCACACAGTTAACAACCACAGTGAAGTGTCAAAGCCCAAACATTCAACAGGACACTTACACAACACATTCAAATCAAACAGTCAGACAACATACAAGAACATATACCCCAGCCGGCATTGCTCCCTGCCTATTTTCCTACAGCTCACTATGTGTGCGCACACCTTTATTCACAAACTCTTCAACTTATACTCTTTTACCGAAGCTGCTACAGCTCGATTGGCCGAATACCCTTAGATCCTATTTCGGTGAATTACACATCTGCCTTACATGTAACAGATTAGCGGTTTAGCAGTTTTAATTTAGTTTGAGTGAAGGAATTAATTTTATAGCAAAATCCGAAATCGTGAAGCACTCATGAAAGTAAGCTTATTCTCGGATTCCTGAAACTTTAGATTTGCTCTTTTTTTTACTGCAAAGTACAACGTTGTTTTTTTTGTTTAAATCTTTCTAGACACGGTAAATATTAAGGACAAAGCAGTTTTCACATAGTTTGAGTGAAGGAATTCATTTTATAGATAAAATCCCAAGAGTCTGCTGAGAAAAGAGAGTGAATGCGAAGTAGACTTTAACACGGCTATGGGAGCGAGCCGAGTGTGGGCTAACCGGGAGAATTGCTTGAAAGAAATGCGACACCGAATGAGCGATCAGAATAAAGCCTCAATACGGGATTCTCGTGGTGTTTTTGTTGCTGCCTTGTCTTTTGCACAGAGTAAAAGACAAGGCAGCCATCGAATAGGGCCCGATTGTTCCTAGTTGGTCAGCCGAGGAGCAAGGGGGGGGGGAGCAAGCGTCTCAACCAAGCAAAGCTCACCATGGGGAAGGTGGCTATGCCAACTAGCCTGATGCCCTGCTCCCGCAGTGACGGATAATCGTACTCTGGTTTCTCTTCATAACGTACAAGTCTTTCGCCTTTTACTAAAGATTTCTGTGGAGAGCAGCACTAATGAGTTGTTTCTATTTTTGGCAGGCTTTACCTTTGCGGGTGAAGCCCTTTCTGTCTGTGCAAAAGAAATCTTCTTACTGTGCAGAGTGACTTCTCTGAGTAGAGTCGCCTTACTTGTTGCGACTGTGCCGATGTTCGAAGCTGGAGTGCAAAGTTGTTGCTTGAATGGAGCGTGCGGGAGTGCAAAGTTATACCATTTAAAAGGGCTGAAGAGTGCTCAGTGCAGCGGGTGGGCGACACTCTGGCCACCTTGAAAACCGAGGTTACATCCACTACCAGGGGCAGCCCAAGTTCTGCCGCAAGTGTGGTGAGCATGGGCACCTGGTTGAGGCTTGTACCAAGGTGTTATGTGGGAAGAGCAGAGAAATTGGGCAAACTTTTGGAGAGTGTCCAAATGGCAGGAAATGTAATCTCTGTGGAGAATTAAATCACCTCTTCAGAGATTGCCCTAAATCTTTTGCCAACAAATTAAAGACGGTAAAGCCACAGTCAAGCCAACAAAGAGAAGGACCAAAGGTGGCAGTTGGTGAACAAAGTGAAGAGGTTGACCCAATAAATTCAAACTTCCCGCCAAAAGCTTGGATTGGAAGTGAGGAGCAAAAAGGGGAGGGGCCTGTAGAGGCCTCACCACTCAGTGTTGAAGTCTGTGAGAATTCACAGGCAGAGGGTGGAGCTACGCTAAATGAGGAGGAAGAGCAGACAGGTGAGTCTAGTGAAGATACTCACCTCCCCGAAGGTCAACAGCCGAAGAGGACGGCATCTGAGCCTCTGATTCCCCAGTGGTATCAGAGAAGAGGGGAAGGGTTAGGTCCCTTTCAGACAGTTCTTCAGTGGAAGAACCAAGAGTCTTCCCCTCCGACTCACCAAATGAGGTCTCCTTTTTAACTTCAGCTCTGCAATCAACCCCCAGGGACTCAAAGTTAAATGCAACATGGCGTCAGAGGCCAACACCGAGAGTCCCAAAAGGAAATATAGATCACCCTACTCACTTTTCACCTAAAGAAATGAAGGAAGAGCTAGTTTCCCAAGAAATAACCTGTGTGTAATTTGTTTTGATAACTTAGAAAAACGAAAATGACATACCTACTTTCCTTTATGCTTTTAATGGTTCTCACCTTCTCAACACTATAAATGTGAGAAGTGTGAAATCAAAGACAAGAGCCCAGAGTATTTTATCCTTCTTAGACTCCATAAAATCAGATGTGTTTTTAATACAAGAATGTGGACTACCTTTTTTAAAAAACCATAGACAGTGGGAGGAAATGTGGCCCCATTTATCGATATGGAGTGGCTCAAATCAAAATAAAAATGATGGTGTGGCCATTCTAATTAAAAATCCGCATGTTCTGGTGAAAGGTAGCACAGTGGTGAGAGACGGACGGGCACTTTTAGCACACTTGAATTTTATGGGGCAAGACTTTAACCTCTTAAATATTTATGGTTTCAATGGAAAAAAATGAAAGGTATGACCTTTTAGAAGATATACAGCTTTACATGCTAGGGCAAGTACCTTTAGTTGTAGGAGGGGATTTTAACTGTATCTTGAGCAGGAAAGATAGAAAAAGAGCAGGGGTAGATTTTAAAGTGGATAAGACTTTGATTTTACTTCAGGGCATATGCAGGGATTTTAAGCTTACTGACTGTTTTAAAACCATGCATCCCAGAGAGGAGGGCTTCACCTGGTTTAGTCATGATGGCACCAGAGCCTCTCGCATTGATTATTTCTTTACTAGAGATTGCCCACCCACTGATGTTAGATTAACCCCTGTTTTCTTTTCAGACCACCTTATGCTCTCCTGCACCCTTTCACCCCCTTCTGGTGTGACGGTAGGAAGTGGTCTGTGGAAACTCAACTGTTCCCTGTTGGAGGATGAAATCATAGTCAGTCAGTACAGGGAATGTTATAAAGAGTGGCAGACCCTTCAAGACCTCTACGAAACACATGCACAATGGTGGGAAATGGTGAAGGAAACGACCCAGACTTTTTTTAAACAGCAAGGTAAACGTAAAAAATGGAAAGAGAATAGATGTATGATGGGACTACATAAACGGTTACAGCGCTACTTTAAACTAAATCAGTGTGGCATAGACTTTAAAGAAGAAATCAAAGATGTCAAAAAGGAAATGTCAGTTTTAGCAGAAATAAAGAGTAAAGGAATTTTTGTAAGAAGCAGGGAGCAGGAAATTGAGGAAGGTGAAAAAGAAAGAAAGTTATAAATAAAAAGGAGTGTATTCAAAATCTAAAAAGAGAAGATGGGTTTTTAACAAAATCCACACAAGAGATGATTGAAACTGTACATACCTTTTATAGTAACATGTACAAAGAGAAACCAGTGCACTTGGAAACATCGGCAGAAATCTTAAAATTCGTTGACAAAACCGTAAAAGAGAATGCACACTTGACACAGAATTTTACTGCTTTAGAGTTAAAAAAATGCCTAACAGGTTTTAAGAGAAGTCGAGCTCCGGGTTTAGACGGGCTTCCTGCAGAATTCTATCTGACCTATTGGGACCTTTTATCATCAGACATTTTAGATGTTTTTAAAGATTTTGAAAAACTCGACCGACTGCCTGACAGTTTTAGAGTGGGAATAGTGACTCTACTTTATAAAAAAAATGATAAGACTGACCTAAAGAATTGGAGGCCCATCACACTTTTAAACTTTGACTGTAAACTTTTTAGCAAGGTTTTAGCGACACGGATGTCCTCTGTTTTAGAGGAGGTAATTCACCCAGACCAAGCTTGTGCCATCTCAGGGAGACAACTCACCGACAGCCTCGTACTGATTCGAGACATCATTGATTACGCTAGAGACAGAAACACCCGGCTTGTCATCTTAAATTTAGACTTTGAAAAAGCATTTGATCGGGTCTCGCATCAATATCTCTTTCAGGTGTTGAAGCCATCGAAAAGGGCCCGATTGTTCCTACTTGGTGAGCTTTGCTTTGTTGAGACGCTTGCCCCCCCCCCCCCCCCCCCCCCCCCCCCCCTGCTCCTCGGCTGACCAAGTAGAAACAATCTATTCGATGGCTGCCTTGTCTTTTACTCTGTGCAAAAGACAAGGCAGCCACAAACACCACGGGAACACCGTATTGAGGCTTTGTTCTGACCGCTCATTCGGTGTCGCGTTTCTTTCAAGCAATTCTCCCGGTTAGCCGACACTCGGCTCGCTCCCATAGCCGTGTTAAAGTCCACTTCGCATTCACTCTCTTTTCTCTGCAGACTCTTGGGATTTTATCTATAAAATGAATTCCTTCACTCAAACTATGTTAAAACTGCTTTGTCGTTCATATTTACCATGTCTAGAAAGATTTAAACAAAAAAAACCAACGTTGTAAAGTAAACAAGTAAACTTGTAAAGTTTCAGGAATCCGAGAATAAGCTTACTTTCATGAGTGCTTCACGATTTCGGATTTTGCTATAAAATGAATTCCTTCACTTAAACTAAATTAAAACTGCTAAACCGCTAATCTGTTACATGTAAGGCAGATGTCAAATTCACCGAAATAGGATCTAAGGGTATTCGGCCAATCGAGCTGTAGCAGCTTCGGTAAAAGAGTATAAGTTGAAGAGTTTGTGAATAAAGGTGTGCGCACACATAGTGTGCTGTACGAAAATAGGCAGGGAGCAATGCCGGCTGGGGTCTTGTATGTTGTCTGACTGTTTGATTTGAATGTGTTGTGTAAGTGTCCTGTTGAATGTTACATGTTTGGGCTTTGACACACTTCACTGTGGTTGTTAACTGTGTGGTGTGTCCTGAAATGTTATATGTTTGGGCTGTGTGACATGCTTAATGCTTGTCAGTAGCTACCCACTTATTCATATATAGCAACTGACAACATAAGAAGTCCGGACATACTTTGATAGTAGTTGTAGAAGTATCCTTATTGATAATAGATCACTAAGATCCGACCATTTTATTACGGGAGGATCAGTATGTATGGATTCTGATGTGACTGATAAACCCATTCGTATCTTAAGCATAATCTAATACGTGAGACAACGCCCTGGCACACGATAAACAAAAAAAAAGAGAGAGAGCGGTTTTGTGTCCCCACAGTCCATAATGTAGAAAAGAGAGAAAAAAGCCTTTCTGATTTGGTGTGTGTGCTCATAGTGCAGAGTGTAGAGAAAAGAAAGCCGTTTTGGTGTCACGGGTGTTGTGACTTACACACACACATTTCTAAATTGAGAAAGGAAATTATTTTAGAGGAAGCACTAGAGTTTAGATCCCACATTTGTTGATAGGCATTCATTTATTTCTTCACTTCTGATGAAGTTTCAACAATAAACAACAAACTTTGTATTATGAGAAAGAACCAGACTAATTCTTCAGGAATCCGAAAATAAGCTCTATTTTATGAGTTATGCACGAATTCGGATTCTCCTATAAAACGAATTCATTAACTCAAACCAAGTTAAGACTGCTTTGTCCTTCATATTTATTCATGTCTAATCAAGTTTCAACGATAAACAACGTTGTACTTTGTAGAATGAGAAAGAACTTCTTCAGCAATAAGCATCTCTCGACATATGACGAAATACAGATTTTGCTATAAAATTAATTCCTTCTATCAGCCTGACTTAAAACTGTTTGTCCTCCTTATTTATCCATTTCAAATCAAGTTTCAACAATTAAAAAAAAATTGTAGTTTGAGAAAGAACAACTTAATCTTCAGCAATCAGTATAAAAAGAGGTGCAAATGCCAACCATACATACCTAAAAGGTGGAGCGGAAGTATTCAGCTGCAAGTAGGTGTGAATGTTCGACCATAATTTGTAAAAAGCGGGTAAGAAAAGGTTCGAATGCCCGACTATATATTAACAAAAGCGGGAGGAGAGCTGTTCGACTGCAAGTAGGTGTGAATGTCCAGCCATAATTACTCACAAACGGGGGAAGAAAAGGTAGTATTGCCAGACCATACATGATCAAAACAGGGAGCGGAGGTTCAGCTGCAAGGTGTGAATGTCTGACTATAGTTTGTAAAAAGCGGGTAAGACAAGGTGCGAATGCCCGACAATGTATGATCAAAAGAGAGAGCGGAGGTGTTCGGCTGCAAGGTCTGAATGTCCAACCATAATTTGTAAAAACCGGATAAGAAAAGGCTCGAAAGCCCGACTATACATCATCAAAAGCGGGAGCGGAGGTGTTCAGCTGCAAGAAGGTGTGAATGTTCGACTAAAGTTTGTAAAAAGCTGGTAAGACAAGGAGCGATGTCCCGACATTGTATGATCAAAAGCGGGAGCGGAGGTGTCCAGCTGTGAGTAGGTGTGAATGTCCGACCATAATTGCTGAAAAATGTGTTAGAAAAGGTAAGAATACTGGACCATACATCATCAAAAGCGGGAGAGGTGGTGTTCGGCTGCAAGAAGGTGTGAAAGTCCGACAATGGTTTGTAAAAAGCGGGTAATAAAAGGTTCGAATGCCCGAATATACATCATCAAAAGCGGAAGCGGAGGTGTTCGGATGCAAGAAGGTGTGAACGTCCGACCAAAGTTTGTAAAAAGCAGTGAAAAGCGAGAAAAAGCTTTTCGTGAGTTCTGCATGATTTGGGATTTTGCTTATAAAATGCATTACTTCACTCAAACTATGTTAAAACTGATTGTCCTTCATATTTACCATGTCTAGAAAGATTTAAGTCACCAAAACGGCTTTCTTTTCTCTCTTTTCTCTACACTCTGCACTATGAGCACACACACCAAATCAGAAAGGCTTTTTTCTCTCTTTTCTACATTATGGACTGTGGGGACACAAAACCGCTCTCTCTTTTTTTTTTTGATTGTGTGCCAGGGCGTTGTCTCACGTATTAGATTATGCTTAAGATACGAATGGGTTTATCAGTCACATCAGAATCCATACATACTGATCCTCCCGTAATAAAATGGTCGGATCTTATCAAACACACTTTGTTTCTTGTGACAATCAAGTCAGCGAAACAGCGTATACACGTCAAGACACTGAATCAAGTTTGCCACAAGAACTCATAAGTTTGGCAGTATTGCTCTGCCGTCAGCAATCATACACCCATTTTATTTTCGTGAGACGTGCAGGCACCTGTTCATCTACTGTTCTATCACTATGAATTAGTTTATCTATTATCAATAAGGATACTTCTACAACTACTATCAAAGTATGTCCAGACTTCTTATGTTGTCAGTTGCTATATATGAATAAGTGGGTAGCTACTGACAAGCATTAAGCATGTCACACAGCCCAAACATATAACATTTCAGGACACACCACACAGTTAACAACCACAGTGAAGTGTCAAAGCCCAAACATTCAACAGGACACTTACACAACACATTCAAATCAAACAGTCAGACAACATACAATAACATATACCCCAGCCGGCATTGCTCCCTGCCTATTTTCCTACAGCTCACTATGTGTGCGCACACCTTTATTCACAAACTCTTCAACTTATACTCTTTTACCGAAGCTGCTACAGCTCGATTGGCCGAATACCCTTAGATCCTATTTCGGTGAATTTGACATCTGCCTTACATATAACAGATTAGCGGTTTAGCAGTTTTAATTTAGTTTGAGTGAAGGAATTCATTTTATAGCGAAATCCGAAATCGTGAAGAACTCATGAAAGTAAGCTTATTCTCGGATTCCTGAAACTTTAGATTTGCTCTTTCTTTTACTGCAAAGTACAACGTTGTTTTTATTTTTTAAATCTTTCTAGACATGGTAAATATTAAGGACAAAGCAGTTTTCACATAGTTTGAAGGAATTCATTTTATAGATAAAATCCCAAGAGTCTGCTGAGAAAAGAGAGTGAATGCGAAGTAGACTTTAACACGGCTATGGGAGCGAGCCGAGTGTGGGCTAACCGGGAGAATTGCTTGAAAGAAACGCGACACCGAATGAGCGATCAGAACAAAGCCTCAATACGGGATTCTCGTGGTGTTTTTGTTGCTGCCTTGTCTTTTGCACAGAGTAAAAGACAAGGCAGCCATCGAATAGGGCCCAATTGTTCCTAGTTGGTCAGCCGAGGAGCAAGGGGGGGGGGGGAGCAAGCGTCTCAACCAAGCAAAGCTCACCATGGGGAAGGTGGCTATGCCAACTAGCCTGATGCCCTCCTCCCGCAGTGACGGATAATCGTACTCTGGTTTCTCTTCATAACGTACAAGTCTTTCGCCTTTTACTAAAGATTTCTGTGGAGAGCAGCACTAATGAGTTGTTTCTATTTTTGGCAGGCTTTACCTTTGCGGGTGAAGCCCTTTCTGTCTGTGCAAAAGAAATCTTCTTACTGTGCAGAGTGACTTCTCTGAGTAGAGTCGCCTTACTTGTTGCGACTGTGCCGATGTTCGAAGCTGGAGTGCAAAGTTGTTGCTTGAATGGTGCTTGCTGGAGCATGCGGGAGTGCAAAGTTATACCATTTAAAAGGGCTGTGAATGTCCGACCATAGTTGGTAAAAAGCGGGTAAGAAAAGGTTAAAATACCCGACTGTACAAAATCAATAGCGGGAGCGGAGTTGTTCGGCTACAAGAAGGTGTGAAAGTCCGACCATGGTTTGTAAAACATGAAAGAAAATTTTCGAAAATCAAACCACACATGATCATAAGTGGGAGAGGAGGTGTTCAGCTGCAAGAAGGTGTGAATGTCCACCCATAATACCTGAAAAATGGGTAAAAAAAAGGTGCGAATGCCCAACCATACATCATCAAAAGCAGGAGTGCATGTGTTCGGCTACAAGAAGGTGTGAACGTCCAACCAAAGTTTGTAAAAAGCAGTTAAGAAAAGGTTCGAATATCCAACCATACATAATCAAAAGCGGGAGCAGAGCTGTTCGACTGCAAGTAGGTGTGAATGTCAGATCATAATTTGCAAAAAGCTGATGAGAAAGGGTGAGAATGCCCGACTATACACCATCAAATGCGGTAGCGGAGTTGTTCGGCTGTGAGTAGGTGTGAATCTCCAACCATAATTGCTGAAAAATGTGTTAGAAAAGGTAAAAATGCCGGTCCATACATAATCAAAATCGGGAGAGGTGGTGTTCAGCTGCAAGAAGGTCTAAATGTCCATCAATAATTGCTAGAAAACATGAAAGAAAATTTTCGAAAATCAAACCACACATGATCATAAGTGGGAGAGGAGGTGTTCAGCTGCAAGAAGGTGTGAATGTCCACCCATAATACCTGAAAAATGGGTAAAAAAAAGGTGCGAATGCCCAACCATACATCATCAAAAGCAGGAGTGCATGTGTTCGGCTACAAGAAGGTGTGAACGTCCAACCAAAGTTTGTAAAAAGCAGTTAAGAAAAGGTTCGAATATCCAACCATACATAATCAAAAGCGGGAACAGAGCTGTTCGACTGCAAGTAGGTGTGAATGTCAGATCATAATTTGCAAAAAGCTGATGAGAAAGGGTGAGAATGCCCGACTATACGCCATCAAATGCGGGAGCGGAGTTGTTCGGCTGTGAGTAGGTGTGAATCTCCGACCATAATTGCTGAAAAATGTGTTAGAAAAGGTAAGAATGCCGGTCCATACATCATCAAAAGCGAGAGAGGTTGTGTTCGGCTGCAAGTAGGTGTGAATGTCCAGCCATAATTACTCACAAACGGGTAAGAAAAGGTAATATTGCCAGACCATATATGATCAAAACAGGGAGCGGAGGTGGTTCAGCTGCAAGAAGGTTTGAATGTCCGACTAAAGTTGAAATATATTAACAAAAGCGGGAGGAGAGGTCTTCGGATGAGAGTGGTTGAAAATTTCCAACCATAATGTATAAAATGCGGTGAAAAAGAGGTGTGATAGAACACTAAAAGGTGGAGCGGAAGTGTTCGGCTGCAAGAAGGTGTGAATGTCCGACTATATTTGGTGAAAAGCAGGTGAAGCAAGGTCTGAATGCCCAACCTTACATCATCAAAAGCGAGATCAGAGGTGTTTGGCTGCAAGAAGGCCATAGTTTGCCAAAAGCGGGTAAGGTGCGAATGACCGACTAAATATCAACAAAAGTGGGGGCGGAGGTCTTCGGATGCAAGTGGGTGTGAATATCCCACCATACAAGTATGGTGGAGGGGAAGCTGTGAATGGCCGACCATAGTAAAAGGCGGGTGAGAGAAGGTGCGAATGCCTAACCATACATCATCAAAACAGGGAGCAGAGGTGTTCTGCTGTAAGAAGGTGTGAATGTCCAACCATAGTTGGTAAAAAGCGGGTAAGAAAAGGTTAAAATACCCGACTGTACACAATCAATAGCGGGAGCGGAGTTGTTCAGCTAAGAGAAGGTGTGAAAGTCCGACCTTGGTTTGTAAAAAGCGGGTAAGAAAAGGTTCGTATGCCCGAATATACACCATCAAAAGCGGAAGCGGAGGTGTTCGGCTGCAAGATATTGTGAACGTCCGACCTTGGTTTGTAAAAAGCAGTTAAGAAAAGGTTCGAATATCTAACCAAACATAATCAAAAGCGGGAGCAGAGCTGTTCGACTGGAAGTAGGTGTGAATGTCAGATCATAATTTGCAAAAAGCTGATGAGAAAGGGTGAGAATGCCCGACTATACACCATCAAATGCGGTAGCGGAGTTGTTCGGCTGTGAGTAGGTGTGAATCTCCAACCATAATTGCTGAAAAATGTGTTAGAAAAGGTAAAAATGCCGGTCCATACATCATCAAAATCGGGAGATGTGGTGTTCAGCTGCAAGAAGGTCTAAATGTCCATCAATAATTGCTAGAAAACATGAAAGAAAATTTTCGAAAATCAAACCACACATGATCATAAGTGGGAGAGGAGGTGTTCAGCTGCAAGAAGGTGTGAATGTCCACCCATAATACCTGAAAAATGGGTAAAAAAAAGGTGCGAATGCCCAACCATACATCATCAAAAGCAGGAGTGCATGTGTTCGGCTACAAGAAGATGTGAACGTCCAACCAAAGTTTGTAAAAAGCAGTTAAGAAAAGGTTCGAATATCCAACCATACATAATCAAAAGCGGGAGCAGAGCTGTTCGACTGCAAGTAGGTGTGAATGTCAGAGAATAATTTGCAAAAAGCTGATGAGAAAGGGTGAGAATGCCCGACTATACACCATCAAATGCGGTAGCGGAGTTGTTCGGCTGTGAGTAGGTGTGAATCTCCAACCATAATTGCTGAAAAATGTGTTAGAAAAGGTAAAAATGCCGGTCCATACATAATCAAAATCGGGAGAGGTGGTGTTCAGCTGCAAGAAGGTCTAAATGTCCATCAATAATTGCTAGAAAACATGAAAGAAAATTTTCGAAAATCAAACCACACATGATCATAAGTGGGAGAGGAGGTGTTCAGCTGCAAGAAGGTGTGAATGTCCACCCATAATACCTGAAAAATGGGTAAAAAAAAGGTGCGAATGCCCAACCATACATCATCAAAAGCAGGAGTGCATGTGTTCGGCTACAAGAAGGTGTGAACGTCCAACCAAAGTTTGTAAAAAGCAGTTAAGAAAAGGTTCGAATATCCAACCATACATAATCAAAAGCGGGAGCAGAGCTGTTCGACTGCAAGTAGGTGTGAATGTCAGATCATAATTTGCAAAAAGCTGATGAGAAAGGGTGAGAATGCCCGACTATACACCATCAAATGCGGTAGCGGAGTTGTTCGGCTGTGAGTAGGTGTGAATCTCCAACCATAATTGCTTAAAAATGTGTTAGAAAAGGTAAAAATGCCGGTCCATACATCATCAAAATCGGGAGAGGTGGTGTTCAGCTGCAAGAAGGTCTAAATGTCCATCAATAATTGCTAGAAAACATGAAAGAAAATTTTCGAAAATCAAACCACACATGATCATCAGTGGGAGAGGAGGTGTTCAGCTGCAAGAAGGTGTGAATGTCCACCCATAATACCTGAAAAATGGGTAAAAAAAAGGTGCGAATGCCCAACCATACATCATCAAAAGCAGGAGTGCATGTGTTCAGCTACAAGAAGGTGTGAACGTCCAACCAAAGTTTGTAAAAAGCAGTTAAGAAAAGGTTCGAATATCCAACCATACATAATCAAAAGCGGGAGCAGAGCTGTTCGACTGCAAGTAGGTGTGAATGTCAGAGAATAATTTGCAAAAAGCTGATGAGAAAGGGTGAGAAATCCCGACTATACACCATCAAATGCGGTAGCGGAGTTGTTCGGCTGTGAGTAGGTGTGATTCTTCAACCATAATTGCTGAAAAATGTGTTAGAAAAGGTAAGAATGCCGGTCCATACATCATCAAAAGCGGGAGAGGTGGTGTTCGGCTGCAAGTAGGTGTGAATGTCCATTAATAATTGCTTTAAAACATGAAAGAAAATTTTCGAATATCAAACCTTACATGATCATTAGCGGGAGAGGAGGTGTTCAGCTGCAAGAAGGTGTGAATATCCACCCATAATTACTGAAAAATGGGTAGGAAAAGATGCGAATGTCCAACCATAAATCATCAAAAGCAGGAGTGGAGTTGTTCAGCTACAAGAAGGTATGAAAGTCCAGCCATGGTTTGTAAAAAGCGGGTAAGAGAAGGTTCGAATACCCGAATATATACCATCAAAAGCGGAAGCGGAGGTGTTCGGCTGCAAGAAGGTGTGAACGTCCGACCAAAGTTTGTAAAAAGCAGTTAAGAAAAGGTTTGAATATCCAACCGAACATAATCAAAAGCGGGAGCAGAGCTGTTCGACTGCAAGTAGGTGTGAATGTCAGATCATAATTGCTGAAAAATGTGATAGAAAATACTAGAATGCCGGACAATACATCATCAAAAGCGGGAGAGGTGTTTTTTCGGCTGCAAGTAGGTGTGAATGTCCAGCCATAATTACTCACAAACGGGGGAAGAAAAGGTAGTATTTCCAGACCACACATGAACAAAACAGGGAATGGAGGTGATTCAGCTGCAAGGTGTGAATGTCTGACTAAAGTTTGTAAAAACCGTGTAAGACAAGGGGCGAATGCCCGACAAAGTATGATCAAAAGAGGGAGCGGAGGTTTCCGGCTGCAAGGTCTGAATGTCCAACCACAATTTGTAAAAATCGGGGAAGAAAAGGCTCGAAAGCCCGACTATACACCATCAAAAGCGGGAGCAGAGGTGTTCAGGTGCAAGAAGGTCTGAATGTCCAACCAAAAATTACTGAAAAATGGGTAAGAAAAGGTGCGAATGCCAAATCATACATCATCAAAAGCAGGAGCGGATGTGTTCGGCTACAAGAAGGTTTGAATGTCCAACCATAGTAAGTAATAGGCGGGTAAGAAAAGGCTCGAATGCCCGACCATATACCATCAAAAGCGGAAGCGGAGGTGTTCGGCTGCAAGACGGTGTGAACGTCCGACCAAAGTTTGTAAAAAGCAGTTAAGAAAATGTTCGAATATCCAACCAAACATAATCAAAAGCGGGAGCAGAGCTGTTCGACTGCAAGTAGGTGTGAATATCAGATCATAATTTGCAAAAAGCTGTTGAGAAAGGGTGAGAATGCTCGACTATACACTATCAAATGTGGGAGCGGAGAAGTTAGTCTGTGAGTAGGTGTGAATGTCCGACCATAATTGCTGAAAAATGTGTTAGAAAAGGTAAGAATGCCGGACCATATATCATCAAAAGCGGGAGAGGTTGTGTTCGGCTGCAAGTAGGTGTGAATGTCCAGCCATAATTACTCACAAACGGGTAAGAAAAGGTACTATTGCCAGACCATATTTGATCAAAACAGGGAGCGGAGGTGGTTCAGCTGCAAGAAGGTTTGAATGTCCGACTAAAGTTTGTAAAAAGCGGGTAAGACAAGGTGTGAATGCCCGACAATGTATGATCAAAAGAGAAGCGGAGGTTTTCGGCTGCAGGAAGGTCTGAATGTCCACCCATAATTACTGAAAAATGGGTAAGAAAAGGTGCGAAAGCCCAACCGCACATGATCATAAGTGGATGAGAAGGTGTTCGACTGCAAGTAGGTGTGAATGTAAGATCATAATTTGTAAAAAGCGGGTAAGAAAAGGTAAGAATGCCCAACCATAAATTATCAAAAGCGGCAGCAGAGTTTTGGCTGGTATTTATCAATGTCTAGATAGATTTCAACAAAAAACAACGTTGTACTTTGCAGTAAAAGAAAGTGCAAATCAAAAGTTTTAGGAATCCGAGAATAAGCTTATTTTCATGAGTTCTGCACGATTTCGGATTTTATGTATAAAATGAATTCCTTCACGCAAACTAAGTTAACACTGCTTTGTCCTTCATATGTACCCATTTCTACATATATTTCAAGCATAAACTTCCTCATACTACCCTGAATGAGAAAGAGCCACACTTGTGATTAAGCCATACGCCCCTTTTGAGGAGTTCTGCATGGTTTGGGATTTTATCTATAAAATTAATTCCTTCACTCAAACTATGTTAAAACGGCTTTTACCTTCATATTTATCAATGTCTCGATAGATTTAAACAAAAAAACAACGTTGTACTTTGCAATAAAAGAAAGAGCAAATCAAAAGTTTTAGGAATACGAGAATAAGCTTATTTTCATGAGTTCTGCACGATTTCGGATTTTATGTATAAAATGAATTCATTCACTCAAACCAAGTTAAAACTGCTTTTTCCTTCATATTTATCAATGTCTAGATCGACTTCAACAAAGAACAACATTGTATTTTGCAGTAGAAGAAAGAGCAAAACTGAAGGATCAGGAATCCGAGAATAAGCTTATTTTCTTATGGGCAAGTGGGAACTGCTTTGTCCTTCATATTTATCAATGTGTAGATGGATTTCAACTTCTTCTACTGCAAAGTCCAATGTTTTTCTTTGTTGAAGTTGATCTACACATTGATGAATATGGAAGGACAAAGCAGTTTTAACTTGGTTTGAGCAAAGCAATTCATTTTATAGCAAAATCCGAAATCGTGCAGAACTCATGAAAGCAGGCTTATACTCGGATTCCTGAAACTTTAGATTTGCTCTTTCTTTTACTGCAAAGTACAACGTTGTTTTTTTGTTTAAATCTTTCTAGACATGGTAAATATGAAGGACAAATCAGTTTTAACATAGTTTGAGTGAAGTAATGCATTTTATAAGCAAAATCCCAAATCATGCAGAACTCATGAAAAGCTTTTTCTCGCTTTTCACTGCTTTTTACAAACTTTGGTCGGACGTTCACACCTTCTTGCATCCGAACACCTCCGCTTTCGCTTTTGATGATGTATATTCGGGCATTCGAACCTTTTATTACCCGCTTTTTACAAACCATTGTCGGACTTTCACACCTTCTTGCAGCCGAACACCACCTCTCCCGCTTTTGATGATGTATGGTCCAGTATTCTTACCTTTTCTAACACATTTTTCAGCAATTATGGTCGGACATTCACACCTACTCACAGCTGGACACCTCCGCTCCCGCTTTTGATCATACAATGTCGGGACATCGCTCCTTGTCTTACCAGCTTTTTACAAACTTTAGTCGAACAATCACACCTTCTTGCAGCTGAACACCTCCGCTCCCGCTTTTGATGATGTATAGTCGGGCTTTCGAGCCTTTTCTTACCCGGTTTTTACAAATTATGGTTGGACATTCAGACCTTGCAGCCGAACACCTCCGCTCTCTCTTTTGATCATACATTGTCGGGCATTCGCACCTTGTCTTACCCGCTTTTTACAAACTATAGTCAGACATTCACACCTTGCAGCTGAACCTCCGCTCCCTGTTTTGATCATGTATGGTCTGGCAATACTACCTTTTCTTCCCCCGTTTGTGAGTAATTATGGCTGGACATTCACACCTACTTGCAGTCGAACAGCTCTGCTCCCGCTTTTGATTATGTTTGGTTGGATATTCGAAAATTTTCTTAACTGCTTTTTACAAACCATGTTCGGACTTTCACACCTTCTTGTAGCCGAACAACTCCGCTCCCGCTATTGATTTTGTACAGTCGGGTATTTTAACCTTTTCTTACCCGCTTTTTACCAACTATGGTCGGACATTCACACCGTCATACAGCGGAACACCTCCGCTCCCGCTTTTTATGGTGTATAGTCGGGCATTCGAACCTTTTCTTACCCGCTATTTACAAACTATGGTAGGACATTCAAACTTTCGTGTATCCGAAAACCTCCGCTCTCTCTTTTGATCATACATTGTCGGACATTCGCACCTTTTCTTACCCGCTTTTTACAAACCATGGTCGGACTGTCACACCTTCTTGTAGCCGAACACATCCGCTCCCGCTATTGATTGTGTACAGTCGGGTATATTAACCTTTTCTTACCCGCTTTTTACCAAGTATGGTTGGACATTCACACCTTCGTACAGCGGAACACCTCCGCTCCCTCTTTTGATGGTGTATGTTCGGGCATTCAAACCTTTTCTTACCCGCTTTTTCCAAACTATGGTCGGCTATTCACAGCTTCCTCTCCACCATACTTGTATGGTGGGATATTCACACCCACTTGCATCCGAAGACCCATCCATCCATCATCTGCCGCTTATCCGGGGGTCGGGTCGCGGGGGCAGCAGCTTGAGCAGAGAAACCCAGACGTCTCTGTCCCCGGCCACTTCCTCCAGCTCTTCCGGGGGGACCCCGAGGCGTTCCCAGGCCAGCCGAGAGACATAGTCTCTCCAACGTGTCCTGGGTCTCCCCCGGGGTCTCCTCCCAGTGGGACGTGCCCGGAACACCTCCCCAGGGAGGCGCCCAGGGGGCATCCTAACCAGATGCCCGAGCCACCTCATCTTACTCCTCTCAATGCGGAGGAGCAGAGGTTCTACTCCGAGCCCCTCCCGGATGACTGAGCTTCTCACCCTATCTCTAAGGGAGAGCCCAGACACCCTGCGGAGGAAACCCATTTCGGCCGCTTGTATTCGCGATCTTGTCACTACCCACAACTCGTGACCATAGGTGAGGATGGGAACGTAGATTGACCAGTAAGTAGAGAGCTTCGCCTTCTGGCTCAGCTCCCTCTTCACAACGACGGGTCGGTGCAGAGCCCGCAACACTGCAGACGCCGCACCGATCCGCCCGTCAATCTCCCGCTCCATTCGTCCCTCACTCGTGAACAAGACCCCGAGATACTTGAACTCCTCCACTTGGGGAAGGATCTCATTCCCGACCCGGAGAGAGCATTCCACCCTTTTCCGGCTGAGAACCATAGTCTCGGATTTGGAGGTGCTGATTCTCATCCCAGCCGCTTCACACTCGGCAGCGAATCGCTCCAGTGAGAGCTGAAGGTCACGGCCTGACGACGCTAACAGAACCACATCATCTGCAAAAAGCAGCGACCCGATTCTGATGTCGCCAAATCGGACACCCTCAACGCCCTGGATGCGCCTAGAAATTCTGTCCATAAAAGTTAGGAACAGAATCGGTGACAAAGGGCAGCCCTGACGGAGTCCAACTCTCACCGGAAACGTATCCGACTTACTGCCGGCAATGCGGTCATACAGAGACCGAACGGCCCCTATCAAGGGGTCCGGCACTCCATATTCCCGGAGCACCCCCCACAGGACTCCACGAGGGACACGGTCGAACGCTTTCTCCAAGTCCACAAAACACATGTAGACTGGTTGGGCGAACTCCCATGCACCCTCCAGGATCCTGCCGAGGGTATAGAGCTGGTCCACTGTTCCACGGCCAGGACGAAAGCCACACTGCATCTCCTGAATCCGAGGCTCGATTATCCGACGGATCCTCCTCTCCAATACCCCCGAATAGACCTTACCAGGGAGGCTGAGGAGTGTGATACCCCTATAGTTGGAACACACCCTCCGGTCCCCCTTTTTAAAGAAGGGGACCACCACCCCAATCTGCCAGTCCAGAGGCACTGTCCCCGATGTCCACGCGATGCTGCAGAGGCGTGTCAGCCAAGACAGCCCTACAACATCCAGAGCCTTGAGAAACTCAGGACGGACCTCATCCACCCCCGGGGCCTTGCCACCGAGGAGCTTTTTGACCACCTCGGCAACCTCAGCCCCAGAAATGGGAGGCCCCGTCTCCGAGCTCTCCGACTCTGCCTCTTCCGAGCACGTGTTGGTAGGATTGAGGAGTTCCTCGAAGTACTCCCCCCACCGACTCACAACATCCCTAGTTGAGGTCAGCAAAGCCCCGTCCCCACTGTAAACAGTGTTGACTGTGAGCCGCTTCCCCCCCCTGAGACGCCGGATGGTGGACCAGAATCTCTTCGAGGCCGTCCGGAAATCGTTCTCCATGGTCTCACCGAACTCCTCCCAGGCCCGAGTTTTTGCCTCAGCAACCGCCGAAGCCACAGCCCGTCTGGCCTGTCGGTACCTATCAGCTGCTTCCAGGGTCCCACTGGCCCGATAGGACTCCTTCTTCAGCTTGACGGCTTCCCTCACCACTGGTGTCCACCAGCAGGTTCGAGGGTTGCCGCCACGACAGGCACCGACCACCTTACGGTCACAACTCCGATCAGCTGCCTCGGCAATGGAGTCACGGAACATGGCCCATTCGGACTCAATGTCCCCCACCTCCCCCGGGATATGGTTGAAGCTCTGCCGGAGGTGGGAGTTAAAGCTCCTTCTGACGGGGGATTCTGACAAACGCTCCCAGCAGACCCTCACAATACGTTTGGGCCTGCCAGGTCTGATCGGCATCCTCCCCCACCAGCGGAGCCAACTCACCACCAGGTGGTGATCAGTTGACAGCTCCGCCCCTCTCTTCACCCGAGTGTCCAGGATATACGGCCGCAAGTCCGATGATACAACCACAAAGTCGATCATCGAACTGCGGCCAAGGGTGTCCTGGTGCCAAGTGCACATATGGACACCCTTATGTCTGAACATGGTGTTCGTTATGGACAGTCCATGACCAGCACAGAAGTCCAACAACATAACACCACTCTGGTTCAGATCGGGGGGGCCGTTCCTCCCAATCACACCCCTCCAGGTCTCACTGTCATTGCCCACGTGAGCATTGAAGTCCCCCAGCAGAACGAGGGAGTCTCCGGTAGGAGCATTCTCCAGTGCCTCCCCCAGAGACTCCAAAAAGGGTGGGTACTCTGAACTGCTGTTTGGCGCATAGGCACAAACAACAGTCAGGACTCGTCCCCCCACCCGAAGGCGGAGGGAGGCTACCCTCTCGTTCACTGGGGTAAACCCCAATGTACTGGCACACAGCCAGGGGGCAATAAGTATGCCCACACCTGCTCTGCGCCTCTCACCACGGGCATCTCCAGAGTGGAAGAGAGTCCAACCCCTCTCAAGAGGACTGGTTCCAGAGCCCAAGCCGTGCGTCGAGGTGAGTCCGACTATATCTAGCCGGAACCGCTCAGCCTCGCGCACCAGCTCCGGCTCCTTCCCCAACAGAGAGGTGACATTCCACGTCCCAAGAGCTAGCTTCAGTAGCCGAGGATCAGACCGCCAAGGCCTCTGCCTTCGGCTGCTACCCAGCTCACATCGCACCCGACCCCCTTGGCCCCTCCCACGGGTGGTGAGCCCGTCGGAAGGGGGACCGACGTCATCATTTCGGGCTATGCCCGACCGAGCCCCATGGGCACAGACCCGGCCACCAGGCGCCCGCTGCCGGGCCCCACCCCCGGGCCTGGCTCCGGGGGGAGGCCCCGGTGTCCCATATCCGGGCAAGGGATCACGAGGTCCAAATTTTTTGTTCATCATAAGGAGTCTTTTGAGCTGTTCTTTGTCTGGTCCCTCATCTAGGATCTGTTTGCCTTGGGTGACCCTACCAGGGGCTTAAAGCCCCGGGCAACATAGCTCCCAGACTCATTGGGGCACGCAAACTCCCCCACCACGATAAGGTGACAGCTCAGGGGGGAGGCATCCGAAGACCTCCGCCCCAAATTTTGTTGATATTTAGTCGGACATTCGCACCTTACCCGCTTTTGGCAAACTATGGCCTTCTTGCAGCCAAACAACTCTGATCTTGCTTTTGATGATGTAAGGTTGGGCATTCAGACCTTGCTTCACCTGCTTTTCACCAAATATAGTCGGACATTCACACCTTCTTGCAGCCGAACACTTCCGCTCGACCTTTTAGTGTTCTATCACACCTTTTTTTTCACCGCATTTTATACATTATGGTTGGAAATTTTCAACCACTCTCATCCGAAGACCTCTCCTCCAGCTTTTGTTAATATATTTGAACTTTAGTTTGACATTCAAACCTTCTTGCAGCTGAACCACCTCCGCTCCCTGTTTTGATCATATATGGTCTGGCAATACTACCTTTTCTTACCCGTTTGTGAGTAATTATGGCTGGACATTCACACCTACTTGCAGTCGAACACAACCTCTCTCGCTTTTGATGATGTATGGACCGGCATTTTTACCTTTTCTAACACATTTTTCAGCAATTATGGTCGGAGATTCACACCTACTCACAGCCGAACAACTCCGCTCCCGCATTTGATGATGTATAGTCGGGCATTCTCACCCTTTCTCATCAGCTTTTTGCAAATTATGATCTGACATTCACACCTACTTGCAGTCGAACAGCTCTGCTCCCGCTTTTGATTATGTTTGGTTGGATATTCGAACCTTTTCTTAACTGCATTTTACAAACTTTGGTCGGACGTTCACACCGTCTTGCAGCCGAACACCTCCGCTTCCGCTTTTGATGGTATATAGTCGGGCATTCGAGCCTTTTCTTACCCGCCTATTACTTACTATGGTTGGACATTCAAACCTTCTTGTAGCCGAACACATCCGCTCCTGCTTTTGATGATGTATGATTTGGCATTCGCACCTTTTCTTTCCCATTTTTCAGTAGTTATGGGTGGACATTCACACCTTCTTGCAGCTGAACACCTCCTCTCCCGCTTATTATCATGTGCGGTTTGATATTCGAAAATTCTCTTTCATGTTTTCTAGCAATTATTGATGGACATTCAGACCTTCTTGCAGCTGAACACCTCCGCTCCAGCTTTTGATGGTGTATAGTCGGGCTTTCGAGCCTTTTCTTCCCCGGTTTTTACAAATTATGGTTGGACATTCAGACCTTCTTTCAGCCGAAAACCTCCGCTCCCTCTTTTGATCAAACATTGTCGGGCATTCGCACCTTTTCTTACCCGCTTTTTACAAACTTTAGTCGGACATTAACACCTTCTTGCAGCTTAACCACCTCCGCTCCCTGTTTTGATCATGTATGGTCTGGCAATACTACCTTTTCTTACCCATTTGTGAGTAATTATGGCTGGACATTCACACCTACTTGCAGCCGAACACCACCTCTCCCGCTTTTGATGATGTATGGACCGGCATTCTTACCTTTTCTAACACATTTTTCAGCAATTATGGTTGGAGATTCACACCTACTCACAGCCGAACACCTCCGCTCCCGCATTTGATGGTGTATATTCGGGCATACGAACCTGTTCTTACCCGCTTTTTACAAACCATGGTCGGACTTTCACACCTTCTTGTAGCTGAACAACTCCGCTCCCTCTTTTGATTGTGTACAGTCGGGCATACAAACCTGTTCTTACCCGCTTTTTACAAACTATGGTCGGACATTCAAACCTTCTTGTAGCCGAACACATCCACTCCTGCTTTTGATGATGTATGGTTGGGCATTCGCACCTTTTCTTACCCATTTTTCAGTAATTATGGGTGGATATTCACACCTTCTTGCAGCGGAACACCTCCTCTCCCGCTTATGATTATGTGCGGTTTGATATTCGAAAATTTTCTTTCATGTTTTATAGCAATTATTGATGGACATTCATACCTTCTTGAAGCCGAACACATCCACTCCTGCTTTTGATGATGTATGGTTAGGCATTCGAACCTACTTGTTGTCCGTTTTTCATTAATTATGGGTGGACATTCACACCTTGTCACAGCCAAACACCTCCGCTCCCTGTTTTGATCATGTATGTTTTGACATTCGCACCTTTTCTCACCTGCTTTTTACTATTGTCGGCCAATCACAGCTTCCTCTCCACCATACTTGTATGGTAGGAAATTCTCACCCACTCTCATCCGAAGACCTCTCCTCCCGCTTTTTCACCTACTTGCAGCTGAATACTTCCGCTCCACCTTTTAGTGATGTATGGTTGGCATTTGCACCTTTTCTTACCCTTTCTTACCCTACTGATTGCTTAAGATTAAGTTGTTTTTTCTCAAACTACAACATTTTTTTAATTGTTGAAACTTGATTTGAAGTGGATAAATAAGGAGGACAAACAGTTTTAAGTCATGCTGATAGAAGGAATTAATTTTATAGCAAAATCTGTATTTCGTCATATGTCGAGAGATGCTTATTGCTGAAGAAGTTCTTTCTCATTCTACAAAGTACAACGTTGTTTATCGTTGAAACTTGATTAGACATGAATAAATATGAAGGACAAAGCAGTCTTAACTTGGTTTGAGTTAATGAATTCGTTTTATAGGAGAATCCGAATTCGTGCTTATTTTCGGATTCCTGAAGAATGAGTCTGGTTCTTTCTCATAATACAAAGTTTGTTGTTTATTGTTGAAACTTCATCAGAAGTGAAGAAATAAATGAATGCCTATCAACAAATGTGGGATCTAAACTCTACTGCTTCCTCTAAAATAATTTCTTTTCTCAATTCAGAAATGTGTGTGTGTAAGTCACAACACCCGTGACACCAAAATGGCTTTCTTTTCTCTCTTTTCTCTACACTCTGCACTATGAGCACACACACCAAATCAGAAAGGCTTTTTTCTCTCTTTTCTACATTATGGACTGTGGGGACACAAAACCGCTCTCTCTTTTTTTTTTTGATTGTGTGCCAGGACGTTGTCTCACGTATTAGATTATGCTTAAGATACGAATGGGTTTATCAGTCACATCAGAATCCATACATACTGATCCTCCCGTAATAAAATGATCGGATCTTATCAAACACACTTTGTTTCTTGTGACAATCAAGTCAGCGAAACAGCGTATACACGTCAAGACACTGAATCAAGTTTGCCACAAGAACTCATAAGTTTGGCAGTATTGCTCTGCCGTCAGCAATCATACACCCATTTTATTTTCGTGAGACGTGCAGGCACCTGTTCATCTACTGTTCTATCACTATGAATTAGTTTATCTATTATCAATAAGGATACTTCTACAACTACTATCAAAGTATGTCCAGACTTCTTATGTTGTCAGTTGCTATATATGAATAAGTGGGTAGCTACTGACAAGCATTAAGCATGTCACAAAGCCCAAACATATAACATTTCAGGACACTTACACAACACATTCAAATCAAACAGTCAGACAACATACAAGAACATATACCCCAGCCGGCATTGCTCCCTGCCTATTTTCCTACAGCTCACTATGTGCGCGCACACCTTTATTCACAAACTCTTCAACTTATACTCTTTTACCGAAGCTGCTACAGCTCGATTGGCCGAATAGCCTTAGATCCTATTTCTGTGAATTTGACATCTGCCTTACATGTAACAGATTAGCGGTTTAGCAGTTTTAATTTAGTTTGAGTGAAGGAATTCATTTTATAGCAAAATCCGAAATCGTGAAGCACTCATGAAAGTAAGCTTATTCTCGGATTCCTGAAACTTTAGATTTGCTCTTTCTTTTACTGCAAAGTACAACGTTGTTTTTTTTGTTTAAATCTTTCTAGACATGGTAAATATGAACGACAAAGCAGTTTTAACATAGTTTGAGTGAAGGAATTAATTTTATAGATAAAATCCCAAGAGTCTGCAGAGAAAAGAGAGTGAATGCGAAGTAGACTTTAACGCGGCTATGGGAGCGAGCCGAGTGTCGGCTAACCGGGAGAATTGCTTGAAAGAAACGCGACACAGAATGAGCGGTCTGAACAAAGCCTCAATACGGGATTCTCGTGGTGTTTTTGTTGCTGCCTTGTCTTTTGCATAGAGTAAAAGACAAGGCAGCCATCGAATAGGGCCCGATTGTTCCTACTTGGTCAGCCGAGGAGCAAGGGGGGGGGGGGCAAGCGTCTCAACCAAGCAAAGCTCACCATGGGGAAGGTGGCTATACCAACTAGCCTGATGCCCTGCTCCCGCAGTGACGGATAATCGTACTCTGGTTTCTCTTCATAACATACAAGTCTTTCGCCTTTTACTAAAGACTTCCGTGGAGAGCAGCACTAATGAGTTGTTTCTATTATTGGCAGGCTTTACCTTTGCGGGTGAAGCCCTTTCTGTCTGTGCAAAAGAAATCTTGCTACTTTGCAGAGTGACTTCTCTGAGTAGAGTCGCCTTACTTGTTGCGACTGTGCCGATGTTCGAAGCTGGAGTGCAAAGTTGTTGCTTGAATGGTGCTTGCTGGAGCATGCGGGAGTGCAAAGTTATACCATTTAAAAGGGCTGAAGAGTGCTCAGTGCAGCGGGTGGGCGGAGGTGCAACGTGACACTCTGGCCACCTATGGCCATAAAAAGAACACTGCTACAAGTGCGCATTGTGCCAGCAAGGGCCCTCGGACCTGAAACAGTGGACAGTTATCGCTTCTCGGCCTTTTGGCTAAGATCAAGTGTAGTATCTGTTCTTATCAGTTTAACATATTAAATGGATTTTTAAGAATAGGAGTTGAAAAAGAAGCTTGTTCCGTTCACTCCAAGCCTCGACCCGGTACTGCAGTGCCGCTGGGAACGGTGCGCTCTCCTCTGCTCTTGTGAAAAAGCAAACAGCGGTGCAGGATGGAAGTTTCAGGGAGCCCAAGATGAAACTTTCTTTTAATCTGCTGAGAAAAGAGAGTGAATGCGAAGTGGACTAACACCGCTCTGGGAGCGAGCCGAGTGCGGGCTAACCGGGAGAATTGCTTGAAAGAAACGCGACACCGAATGAGTGGTCAGAACAAAGCCTCAATACGGTGTTCCCGTGGTGTTTGTGGCTGCCTTGTCTTTTGCACAGAGTAAAAGACAAGGCAGCCATCGAATAGATTGTTTCTACTTGGTCAGCCGAGGAGCAGGGGGGGGGGGGGCAAGCGTCTCAACCAAGCAAAGCTCACCAAGTAGGAACAATCGGGCCCTTTTCGATGGCTGCAACACCTGAAAGAGATATTGATGCGAGACCCGATCAAATGCTTTTTCAAAGTCTAAATTTAAGATGACAAGCCGGGTGTTTCTGTCTCTAGCGTAATCAATGATGTCTCGAATCAGTACGAGGCTGTCGGTGAGTTGTCTCCCTGAGATGGCACAAGCTTGGTCTGGGTGAATTACCTCCTCTAAAACAGAGGACATCCGTGTCGCTAAAACCTTGCTAAAAAGTTTACAGTCAAAGTTTAAAAGTGTGATGGGCCTCCAATTCTTTAGGTCAGTCTTATCATTTTTTTTATAAAGTAGAGTCACTATTCCCACTCTAAAACTGTCAGGCAGTCGGTCGAGTTTTTCAAAATCTTTAAAAACATCTAAAATGTCTGATGATAAAAGGTCCCAATAGGTCAGATAGAATTCTGCAGGAAGCCCGTCTAAACCCGGAGCTCGACTTCTCTTAAAACCTGTTAGGCATTTTTTTAACTCTAAAGCAGTAAAATTCTGTGACAAGTGTGCATTCTCTTTTACGGTTTTGTCAACGAATATTAAGATTTCTGCCGATGTTTCCAAGTGCACTGGTTTCTCTTTGTACATGTTACTAAAAAAGGTATGTACAGTTTCAATCATCTCTTGTGTGGATTTTGTTAAAAACCCATCTTCTCTTTTTAGATTTTGAATACACTCCTTTTTATTTATAACTTTCTTTCTTTTTCACCTTCCTCAATTTCCTGCTCCCTGCTTCTTACAAAAATTCCTTTACTCTTTATTTCTGCTAAAACTGACATTTCCTTTTTGACATCTTTGATTTCTTCTTTAAAGTCTAAGCCACACTGATTTAGTTTAAAGTAGCGCTGTAAGCGTTTATGTAGTCCCATCATACATCTATTCTCTTTCCTTTTTTTACGTTTACCTTGCTGTTTAAAAAAAGTCTGGGTCGTTTCCTTCACCATTTCCCACCATTGTGCATGTGTTTCGTAGAGGTCTTGAAGGGTCTGCCACTCTTTATAACATTCCCTGTACTGACTGACTATGATTTCATCCTCCAACAGGGAACAGTTGAGTTTCCACAGACCACTTCCTACCGTCACACCAGAAGGGGGTGAAAGGGTGCAGGAGAGCATAAGGTGGTCTGAAAAGAAAACAGGGGTTAATCTAACATCAGTGGGTGGGCAATCTCTAGTAAAGAAATAATCAATGCGAGAGGCTCTAGTGCCATCATGACTAAACCAGGTGAAGCCCTCCTCTCTGGGATGCATGGTTTTAAAACACTCAGTAAGCTTAAAATCCCTGCATATGCCCTGAAGTAAAATCAAAGTCTTATCCACTTTAAAATCTACCCCTGCTCTTTTTCTATCTTTCCTGCTCAAGATACAGTTAAAATCCCCTCCTACAACTAAAGGTACTTGCCCTAGCATGTAAAGCTGTATATCTTCTAAAAGGTCATACCTTTCATTTTTTCCATTGAAACCATAAATATTTAAGAGGTTAAAGTCTTGCCCCATAAAATTCAAGTGTGCTAAAAGTGCCCGTCCGTCTCTCACCACTGTGCTACCTTTCACCAGAACATGCGGATTTTTAATTAGAATGGCCACACCATCATTTTTATTTTGATTTGAGCCACTCCATATCGATAAATGGGGCCACATTTCCTCCCATTGTCTATGTTTTTTTAAAAAAGGTAGTCCACATTCTTGTATTAAAAACACATCTGATTTTATGGAGTCTAAGAAGGATAAAATACTCTGGGCTCTTGTCTTTGATTTCACACTTCTCACATTTAGTGTTGAGAAGGTGAGAACCATTAAAAGCATAAAGGAAAGTAGGTATGTCATTTTCGTTTTTCTAAGTTATCAAAACAAATTACACACAGGTTATTTCTTGGGAAACTAGCTCTTCCTTCATTTCTTTAGGTGAAAAGTGAGTAGGGTGATCTATATTTCCTTTTCGGACTCTCGGTGTTGGCCTCTGACGCAATGTTGCATTTAACTTTGAGTCCCTGGGGGTTGATTGCAGAGCTGAAGTTAAAAAGGAGACCTCATTTGGTGAGTCGGAGGGGAAGACTCTAGGTTCTTCCACTGAAGAACTGTCTGAAAGGGACCTAACCCTTCCCCTCTTCTCTGATACCACTGGGGAATCAGAGGCTCAGATGCCGTCCTCTTCGGCTGTTGACCTTCGGGGAGGTGAGTATCTTCACTAGACTCACCTGTCTGCTCTTCCTCCTCATTTAGCGTAGCTCCACCCTCTGCCTGTGAATTCTCACAGACTTCAACACTGAGTGGTGAGGCCTCTACAGGCCCCTCCCCTTTTTGCTCCTCACTTCCAATCCAAGCTTTTGGCGGGAAGTTTGAATTTATTGGGTCAACCTCTTCACTTTGTTCACCAACTGCCACCTTTGGTCCTTCTCTTTGTTGGCTTGACTGTGGCTTTACCGTCTTTAATTTGTTGGCAAAAGATTTAGGGCAATCTCTGAAGAGGTGATTTAATTCTCCACAGAGATTACATTTCCTGCCATTTGGACACTCTCCAAAAGTTTGCCCAATTTCTCTGCTCTTCCCACATAACACCTTGGTACAAGCCTCAACCAGGTGCCCATGCTCACCACACTTGCGGCAGAACTTGGGCTGCCCCTGGTAGTGGATGTAACCTCGGTTTTCAAGGTGGCCAGAGTGTCGCCCACCCGCTGCACTGAGCACTCTTCAGCCCTTTTAAATGGTATAACTTTGCACTCCCGCACGCTCCAGCAAGCACCATTCAAGCAACAACTTTGCACTCCAGCTTCGAACATCGGCACAGTCGCAACAAGTAAGGCGACTCTACTCAGAGAAGTCACTCTGCACAGTAAGAAGATTTCTTTTGCACAGACAGAAAGGGCTTCACCCGCAAAGGTAAAGCCTGCCAAAAATAGAAACAACTCATTAGTGCTGCTCTCCACGGAAGTCTTTAGTAAAAGGCGAAAGACTTGTACGTTATGAAGAGAAACCAGAGTACGATTATCCGTCACTGCGGGAGCAGGGCATCAGGCTAGTTGGCATAGCCACCTTCCCCATGGTGAGCTTTGCTTGGTTGAGACGCTTGCTCCAACTAGGAACAATCGGGCCCTATTCGATGGCTGCCTTGTCTTTTACTCTGTGCAAAAGACAAGGCAGCAACAAAAACACCACGAGAATCCCGTATTGAGGCTTTGTTCTGATCGCTCATTCGGTGTCGCGTTTCTTTCAAGCAATTCTCCCGGTTAGCCCACACTCGGCTCGCTCCCATAGCCGTGTTAAAGTCTACTTCGCATTCACTCTCTTTTCTAAGCAGACTCTTGGGATTTTATCTATAAAATGAATTCCTTCACTCAAACTATGTGAAAACTGCTTTGTCCTTAATATTTACCATGTCTAGAAAGATTTTTTAAAAAAAAACAACGTTGTACTTTGCAGTAAAAAAAAGAGCAAATCTAAAGTTTCAGGAATCCGAGAATAAGCTTACTTTCATGAGTTCTTCACGATTTCGGATTTTGCTATAAAATGAATTCTTCACTCAAACTAAATTAAAACTGCTAAACCGCTAATCTGTTATATGTAAGGCAGATGTCAAATTCACCGAAATAGGATCAAAGGGTATTCGGCCAATCGAGCTGTAGCAGCTTCGGTAAAAGAGTATAAGTTGATGAGTTTGTGAATAAAGGTGTGCGCACACATAGTGTGCTGTACGAAAATAGGCAGGGAGCAATGCCGGCTGGGGTATATGTTCTTGTATGTTGTCTGACTGTTTGATTTGAATGTGTTGTGTAAGTGTCCTGTTGAATGTTACATGTTTGGGCTTTGACACTTCACTGTGGTTGTTAACTGTGTGGTGTGTCCTGAAATGTTATATGTTTGGGCTGTGTGACATGCTTAATGCTTGTCAGTAGCTACCCACTTATTCATATATAGCAACTGACAACATAAGAAGTCTGGACATACTTTGATAGTAGTTGTAGAAGTATCCTTATTGATAATAGATAAACTAATTCATAGTGATAGAAAAGTAGATGAACAGGTGCCTGCACATGTCTCACGAAAATAAAATGGGTGTATGATTGCTGACGGCAGAACAATACTGCCAAACTTATGAGTTCTTGTGGCAAACTTGATTCAGTGTCTTGACGTGTATACGCTGTTTCGCTGACTTGATTGTCACAAGAAACAAAGTGTGTTTGATAAGATCCGACCATTTTATTACGGGAGGATCAGTATGTATGGATTCTGATGTGACTGATAAACCCATTGGTATCGTAAGCATAATCTAATATGTGAGACAACGCCCTGGCACACAATCAAAAAAAAAAAAGAGAGAGCGGTTTTGTGTCCCCACAGTCCATAATGTATAAAAGAGAGAAAAAAGCCTTTCTGATTTGGTGTGTGTGCTCACAGTGCAGAGTGTAGAGAAAAGAGAGAAAAGAAAGCCATTTTGGTGTCACGGGTGTTGTGACTTAGACACACACATTTCTGAATTGAGAAAGGAAATTATTTTAGAGGAAGCACTAGAGTTTAGATCCCACATTTGTTGATAGGCATTCATTTATTTCTTCACTTCTGATGAAGTTTCAACAATAAACAACAAACTTTGTATTATGAGAAAGAACCAGACTCATTCTTCAGGAATCCGAAAATAAGCTCTATTTTACGAGTTATGCACGAATTCGGATTCTCCTATAAAACGAATTCCTTAACTCTAACCAAGTTAAGACTGCTTTGTCCTTCATATTTATTCATGTCTAATCAAGTTTCAACGATAAACAACGTTGTACTTTGTAGAATGAGAAAGAACTTCTTCAGCAATAAGCATCTCTCGACATATGACGAAATACAGATTTTGCTATAAAATTAATTCCTTCTATCAGCCTGACTTAAAACTGTTTGTCCTTCTTATTTATCCACTTCAAATCAAGTTTCAACAATTAAAAAAATGTTGTAGTTTGAGAAAAAACAACTTAATCTTAAGCAATCAGTAGGGTAAGAAAGGGTAAGAAAAGGTGCAAATGCCAACCATACATCACTAAAAGGTGGAGCGGAAGTATTCGGCTGCAAGTAGGTGCGAATGCCTGACAATGTATGATCAAAAGAGGGAGCGGAGGTTTTCGGCTGCAAGGTCTGAATGTCCAACCATAATTTGTAAAAACCGGGGAAGAAAAGGCTAGAAAGCCTGACTATACACCATCAAAAGTGGGAGCGGAGGTGTTCGGCTGCAAGTAGGTGTGAATGTTCGACCATAATTTGTAAAAAGCGGGTAAGAAAAGGTTCGAATGCCCGACTATATATTAACCAAAGCAGGAGGAGAGGTCTTCGGATAAGAGTGGGTGAGAATTTACAACCATAATCTATAAAATGCGGTGAAAAAAAAGGTGTCAATACCCCATAGAACACTAAAAGGTAGAGCGGAAGTGTTCGGCTGCAAGAAGGTGTGAATGTCTGACCATAGTTTGTAAAAAGCGGGTAAGAAAAGGTTCGAATGCCCTAACATACACCATCAAAGGAGGGAGCGGAGGTGTTCCGCTGCAAGAAGGTGTGAATGTCCGACCATAGTTGGCAAAAAGCAGGTAAGAAAAGGTTAAAATACCCGATTGTACACAATCAATAGCGGGAGCAGAGTTGTTACGCTACTAAAAGGTGTGAAAGTCCGACCATGGTTTGTAAAAAGCGGGTAAGAAAAGGTGCGAATGCCCGACAATGTATGATCAAAAGAGGGAGCGGAGGTTTTCGGCTGCAAGAAGGTCTGAATGTCCACCCATAATTACTGAAAAATGGGTAAGAAAAGGTGCGAAAGCCCAACCGCACATGATCATAAGCGGAAGCGGAGGTGTTCGGCTGCAAGATATTGTGAACGTCCGACCAAAGTTTGTAAAAAGCAGTTAAGAAAAGGTTCGAATATCTAACCAAACATAATCAAAAGCGGGAGCAGAGCTGTTCGACTGGAAGTAGGTGTGAATGTCAGATCATAATTTGCAAAAAGCTGATGAGAAAGGGTGAGAATGCCCGACTATACACCATCAAATGCGGTAGCGGAGTTATTCGGCTGTGAGTAGGTGTGAATCTCCAACCATAATTGCTGAAAAATGTGTTAGAAAAGGTAAAAATGCCGGTCCATACATCATCAAAATCGGGAGAGGTGGTGTTCAGCTGCAAGAAGGTCTAAATGTCCATCAATAATTGTTAGAAAACATGAAAGAAAATTTTCGAAAATCAAACCACACATGATCATAAATGGGAGAGGAGGTGTTCAGCTGCAAGAAAGTGTGAATGTCCACCCATAATACCTGAAAAATGGGTAAAAAAAAGGTAGGAATGCCCAACCATACATCATCAAAAGCAGGAGTGGAAGTGTTCGGCTACAAGAAGGTGTGAACGTCCAACCAAAGTTTGTAAAAAGCAGTTAAGAAAAGGTTCGAATATCCAACCAAACATAATCAAAAGCGGGAGCAGAGCTGTTCGACTGCAAGTAGGTGTGAATGTCAGATCATAATTTGCAAAAAGCTGATGAGAAAGGGTGAGAATGCCCGACTATACACCATCAAATGCGGGAGCGGAGTTGTTCGGCTGTGAGTAGGTGTGAATCTCCGACCATAATTGCTGAAAAATGTGTTAGAAAAGGTAAGAATGCCGGTCCATACATCATCAAAAGCGAGAGAGGTTGTGTTCGGCTGCAAGTAGGTGTGACTGTTCGACTAAAGTTTGTAAAAAGTGGGTAAGACAAGGTGCGAATGCCTGACAATGTATGATCAAAAGCGGGAGCGGAGGTGTTCAGCTGCAAGAAGGTCTACATGTCCATCAATAATTGCTAGAAAACATGAAAGAAACTTTTCGAAAATCAAACCGCACATGATCATAAGTGGGATAGGAGGTGTTCAGCTGCAAGGTGTGAATGTCCACCAATAATTCCTGAAAAATGGGCAAAAAAAAGGTGTGAATGCCCAACCATACATCATCAAAAGCAGGAGTGGAAGTGTTCGGCTACATGAAGGTGTGAATGTCCAACCAAAATATGTAAAAAGCAGTTAAGAAAAGGTTCGAATATCCAACCAAACATAATCAAAAGCGGGAGCAGAGCTTTTCGACTGCAAGTAGGTGTGAATATCAGATCATAATTTGCAAAAAGCTGATGAGAAAGGGTGAGAATGCCCGACTATACATCATCAAATGCGGGAGCGGAGTTGTTCGGCTGTGAGTAGGTGTGAATCTCCGACCATAATTGCTGAAAAATGTGTTAGAAAAGGTAAAAATGCCGGTCCATACATCATCAAAAGCGAGAGAGGTTGTGTTCGGCTGCAAGTAGGTGTGAATGTCCAGCAATAATTACTCACAAACGGGTAAGAAAAGGTAGTATTGCCAGACCATATATGATCAAAACAGGGAGCGGAGGTGGTTCAGCTGCAAGAAGGTTTGAATGTCCGACTAAAGTTCAAATATATTAAAGAAAGCGGGAGGAGAGGTCTTCGGATGAGAGTGGTTGAAAATTTCCGACCATAATGTATAAAATGCGGTGAAAAAAAGGTGTGATAGAACACTAAAAGGTGGAGCGGAAGTGTTCGGCTGCAAGAAGGTGTGAATGTCCGACTATATTTGGTGAAAAGCAGGTGAAGCAAGGTCTGAATGCCCAACCTTACATCATCAAAAGCGAGATCAGAGGTGTTTGGCTGCAAGAAGGCCATAGTTTGCCAAAAGTGGGTAAGGTGCGAATGTCCGACTAAATATCAACAAAATTTGGGGCAGAGGTCTTCGGATGCAAGTGTCTATTAATAATTGCTTTAAAACATGAAATAAAATTTTCGAATATCAAACCTTACATGATCATTAGCGGGAGAGGAGGTGTTCAGCTGCAAGAAGATGTAAATATCCACCCATAATTACTGAAAAATGGGTAGGAAAAGATGCGAATGTCCAACCATAAATCATCAAAAGCAGGAGTGGAGTTGTTCAGCTACAAGAAGGTATGAAAGTCCAACCACGGTTTGTAAAAAGCGGGTAAGAGAAGGTTCGAATACCCGAATATATACCATCAAAAGCGGAAGCGGGGGTGTTCGGCTGCAAGAAGGTGTGAACGTCCGACCAAAGTTTGTAAAAAGCAGTTAAGAAAAGGTTTGAATATCCAACCGAACATAATCAAAAGCGGGAGCAGAGCTGTTCGACTGCAAGTAGGTGTGAATGTCAGATCATAATTGCTGAAAAATGTGATAGAAAAGACTAGAATGCCGGACAATACATCATCAAAAGCGGGAGAGGTGGTTTTTCGGCTGCAAGTAGGTGTGAATGTCCAGCCATAATTACTCACAAACGGGGGAAGAAAAGGTAGTATTTCCAGACCACACATGATCAAAACAGGGAATGGAGGTGGTTCAGCTGCAAGGTGTGAATGTCTGACTAAAGTTTGTAAAAACCGTGTAAGACAAGGGGCGAATGCCCGACAATGTATGATCAAAAGAGGGAGCGGAGGTTTTCGGCTGCAAGGTCTGAATGTCCAACCATAATTTGTAAAAATCGGGGAAGAAAAGGCTCGAAAGCCCGACTATACACCATCAAAAGCGGGAGCAGAGGTGTTCAGGTGCAAGAAGGTCTGAATGTCCGACCAATAATTACTGAAAAATGGGTAAGAAAAGGTGCGAATGCCAAATCATACATCATCAAAAGCAGGAGCGGATGTGTTCGGCTACAAGAAGGTTTGAATGGCCAACCATAGTAAGTAATAGGTGGGTAAGAAAAGGCTCGAATGCCCGACTATACACCATCAAAAGCGGAAGCGGAGGTGTTCGGCTGCAAGACGGTGTGAATGTCCTACCAAAGTTTGTAAAAAGCATTAAGAAAATGTTCGAATATCCAACCAAACATAATCAAAAGCGGGAGCAGAGCTGTTCGACTGCAAGTAGGTGTGAATATCAGATCATAATTTGCAAAAAGCTGATGAGAAAGGGTGAGAATGCCCGACTATACACTATCAAATGTGGGAGCGGAGGTGTTCGTCTGTGAGTAGGTGTGAATGTCCGACCATAATTGCTGAAAAATGTGTTAGAAAAGGTAAGAATGCCGGACCATATATCATCAAAAGCGGGAGAGGTTGTGTTCGGCTGCTAGAAGGTGTGAATGTCCAGCCATAATTACTCACAAACGGGTAAGAAAAGGTACTATTGCCAGACCATATATGATCAAAACAGGGAGCGGAGGTGGTTCAGCTGCAAGAAGGTTTGAATGTCCGACTAAAGTTTGTAAAAAGCGGGTAAGACAAGGTGTGAATGCCCGACAATGTATGATCAAAAGAGGAGCGGAGGTTTTCGGCTGCAAGAAGGTCTGAATGTCCACCCATAATTACTGAAAAATGGGTAAGAAAAGGTGCGAAAGCCCAACCGCACATGATCATAAGTGGATGAGAAGGTGTTCGACTGCAAGTAGGTGTGAATGTAAGATCATAATTTGTAAAAAGTGGGTAAGAAAAGGTAAGAATGCCCAACCATAAATTATCAAAAGCGGCAGCAGAGTTTCGGCTGGTATTTATCAGTGTCTAGATAGATTTCAACAAAAAACAACGTTGTACTTTGCAGTAAAAGAAAGTGCAAATCAAAAGTTTAAGGAATCCGAGAATAAGCTTATTTTCATGAGTTCTGCACGATTTCGGATTTTATGTATAAAATGAATTTCTTCACGCAAACTAAGTTAACACTGCTTTGTCCTTCATATGTACCCATTTCTACATATATTTCAAGCATAAACTTCCTCATATTACCCTGAATGAGAAAGAGCCACACTTGTGATTAAGCCATACCTCCCTTTTGAGGAGTTCTGCATGATTTGGGATTTTATCTATAAAATTAATTCCTTCACTCAAACTATGTTAAAACGGCTTTTACCTTCATATTTATCAATGTCTCGATAGATTTAAACAAAAAAACAACGTTGTACTTTGCAATAAAAGAAAGAGCAAATCAAAAGTTTTAGGAATCCGAGAATAAGCTTATTTTCATGAGTTCTGCACGATTTCGGATTTTATGTATAAAATGAATTCATTCACTCAAACCAAGTTAAAACTGCTTTTTCATTCATATTTATCAATGTCTAGATCGACTTCAACAAAGAACAACATTGTATTTTGCAGTAGAAGAAAGAGCAAAACTGAAGGATCAGGAATCCGAGAATAAGCTTCTTTTCATACGTTCTGCATGATTTGGGATTTTATGTATAAAATGAATTCCTTCACTCAAACTAAGTTAACACTGCTTTGTCCTTCATATGTACCCATTTCTACATATATTTCAAGCATAAACTTCCTCATACTACCCTGAATGAGAAAGAACCACACTTGTGATTAAGCCATACGCCCCTTTTGAGGAGTTCTGCATGATTTGGGATTTTATCTATAAAATCAATTCCTTCACTCAAACTATGTTAAAACGGCTTTTACCTTCATATTTATCAATGTCTCGATAGATTTAAACAAAAAAACAACGTTGTACTTTGCAGTAAAAGAAAGAGCCAATCAAAAGTTTTAGGAATCCGAGAATAAGCTTATTTTCATGAGTTCTGCACGATTTCGGATTTTATGTATAAAATGAATTCATTCACTCAAACCAAGTTAAAACTGCTTTTTCCTTCATATTTATCAATGTCTAGATCGACTTCAACAAAGAACAACATTGTATTTTGCAGTAGAAGAAAGAGCAACACTGAAGGATCAGGAATCCGAGAATAAGCTTATTTTCTTAAGGGCAAGTGGGAACTGCTTTGTCCTTCATATTTATCAATGTGTAGATGGATTTCAACTTCTTCTACTGCAAAGTCCAATGTTTTTCTTTGTTGAAGTCGATCTAGACATTGATGAATATGGAAGGACAAAGCAGTTTTAACTTGGTTTGAGCAAAGCAATTCATTTTATAGCAAAATCCGAAATCGTGCAGAACTCATGAAAGCAGGCTTATACTCGGATTCCTGAAACTTTAGATTTGCTCTTTCTTTTACTGCAAAGTACAACGTTGTTTTTTTGTTTAAATATTTCTAGACATAGTAAATATGAAGGACAAATCAGTTTTAACATAGTTTGAGTGAAGTAATGCATTTTATAAGCAAAATCCCAAATCATGCAGAACTCACGAAATGCTTTTTCTCGCTTTTCACTGCTTTTTACAAACTTTGGTCGGACGTTCACACCTTCTTGCATCCGAACACCTCCGCTTCCGCTTTTGATGATGTATATTCGGGCATTCGAACCTTTTTTTACCCGCTTTTTACAAACCATTGTCGGACTTTCACACCTTCTTGCAGCCGAACACCACCTCTCCCGCTTTTGATGATGTATGGTCCAGTATTCTTACCTTTTCTAACACATTTTTCAGCAATTATGGTCGGACATTCACACCTACTCACAGCTGGACACCTCCGCTCCCGCTTTTGATCATACAATGTCGGGACATCACTCCTTGTCTTACCAGCTTTTTACAAACTTTAGTCGAACATTCACACCTTCTTGCAGCTGAACACCTCCGCTCCCGCTTTTGATGATGTATAGTCGGGCTTTCAAGCCTTTTCTTACCCGGTTTTTACAAATTATGATTGGACATTCAGACCTTGCAGCCGAACACCTCCGCTCTCTCTTTTGATCATACATTGTTGGGCATTCGCACCTTGTCTTACCCACTTTTTACAAACTATAGTCAGACATTCACACCTTGCAGCTGAACCTCCGCCCCTGTTTTGATCATGTATGGTCTGGCAATACTACCTTTTCTTCCCCCGTTTGTGAGTAATTATGGCTGGACATTCACACCTACTTGCAGTCGAACAGCTCTGCTCCCGCTTTTGATTATGTTTGGTTGGATATTCGAACCTTTTCTTAACTGCTTTTTACAAACCATGGTCGGACTTTCACACCTTCTTGTAGCCGAACAACTCCGCTCCCGCTATTGATTGTGTACAGTCGGGTATTTTAACCTTTTCTTACCCGCTTTTTACCAACTATGGTCGGACATTCACACCGTCTTACAGCGGAACACCTCCGCTCCCGCTTTTTATGGTGTATAGTCGGGCATTTGAACCTTTTCTTACCCGCTATTTACAAACTATGGTAGGACATTCAAACCTTCGTGTATCCGAAAACCTCCGCTCTCTCTTTTGATCATACATTGTCGGACATTCGCACCTTTTCTTACCCGCTTTTTACAAACCATGGTCGGACTGTCACACCTTCTTGTAGCCGAACACATCCGCTCCCGCTATTGATTGTGTACAGTCGGGTATTTTAACCTTTTCTTACCCGCTTTTTACCAAGTATGGTCGGACATTCACACCTTCGTACAGCGGAACACCTCCGCTCCCTCTTTTGATGGTGTATGTTCGGGCATTCAAACCTTTTCTTACCCGCTTTTTCCAAACTATGGTCGGCTATTCACAGCTTCCTCTCCACCATACTTGTATGGTGGGATATTCACACCCACTTGCATCCGAAAACCTCCGCCCCAAATTTTGTTGATATTTAGTCGGACATTCGCACCTTACCCGCTTTTGGCAAACTATGGCCTTCTTGCAGCCAAACAACTCTGATCTTGCTTTTGATGATGTAAGGTTGGGCATTCAGACCTTGCTTCACCTGCTTTTCACCAAATATAGTGGGACATTCACACCTTCTTGCAGCCGAACACTTCCGCTCCACCTTTTAGTGTTCTATCACACCTTTTTTTTCACTGCATTTTATACATTATGGTTGGAAATTTTCAACCACTTTCATCCGAAGACTTCTCCTCCCGCTTTTGTTAATATATTTGAACTTTAGTCGGACATTCAAACCTTCTTGCAGCTGAACCACCTCCGCTCCCTGTTTTGATCATATATGGTCTGGCAATACTACCTTTTCTTACCCGTTTGTGAGTAATTATGGCTGGACATTCACACCTACTTGCAGCCGAACACAACCTCTCTCGCTTTTGATGATGTATGGACCGGCATTTTTACCTTTTCCAACACATTTTTCAGCAATTATGGTCGGAGATTCACACCTACTCACAGCCGAACAACTCCGCTCCCGCATTTGATGATGTATAGTCGGGCATTCTCACCCTTTCTCATCAGCTTTTTGCAAATTATGATCTGACATTCACACCTACTTGCAGTCGAACAGCTCTGATCCCGCTTTTGATTATGTTTGGTTGGATATTCGAACCTTTTCTTAACTGCTTTTTACATATTTTGGTTGGACGTTCACACCTTCTTGTAGCCGAACACTTCCACTCCTGCTTTTGATGATGTATGGTTGGGCATTCACACCTTTTTTTTGCCCATTTTTCAGGAATTATGGGTGGACATTCACACCTTGCAGCTGAACACCTCCTATCCCACTTATGATCATGTGCGGTTTGATTTTCGAAAAGTTTCTTTCATGTTTTCTAGCAATTATTGATGGACATGTAGACCTTCTTGCAGCTGAACACCTCCGCTCCCGCTTTTGATCATACATTGTCAGGCATTCGCACCTTGTCTTACCCACTTTTTACAAACTTTAGTCGAACAGTCACACCTTTTTGCAGCCGAACACCACCTCTACCGCTTTTGATGATGTATGGTCCAGCATTCTTACCTTTTCTAACACATTCTTCAGCAATTATGGTCGGACATTCACACCTACTCAGAGCCGAACACCTCCGCTCCCGCATTTGATGGTCTATAGTCGGGCAATCTACAGCGGAAAAGACTCATTCTTATGTTTGGTTAGATATTCGAACCTTTTCTTACCCGCTTTTTACAAACTATGGTGAGACATTCAAACCTTCTTGTAGCCGAACACATCCACTCCTGCTTTTGATGATGGGTATTCAAACCTACTTGTTGCCCGCTTTTCAGTAATTATGGGTGGACATACACACCTACTTGCAGCCGAACACCACTTTTCCCGCTTTTGATGATGTATGGTCCGGCATTCTAGTCTTTTCTAACACATTTTTCAGCAATTATGGTTTGACATTCACACCTACTCACAGCCGAACACTTCCGCTCCCGCATTTGATGGTGTATAGTCGGGCATTCTCACCCTTTCTCATCAGCTTTTTGCAAATTATGATCTGACATTCACACCTACTTGCAGTCGAACAGCTCTGCTCCCGCTTTTGATTATGTTTGGTTGGATATTCGAAACTTTTCTTCACTGCTTTTTACAAACTTTGGTCGGACGTTCACACCTTCTTGCAGCCGAACACCTCCGCTCCCTCTTTTGATGGTGTATGTTCGGGCATTCGAACCTTTTCTTACCCGCATTTTACGAACTATGGTCGGACATTCAAACCTTCTTTTGGCCGAACACATCCACTCCTGCTTTTGATGATGTATGGTTGAGCATTCGCACCTTTCCTTACCCATTTTTTACAAACTATGGTCGGACATTCACACCTTCTTGCAGCTGAACACCTCCTCTCCCGCTTATGATGATGTGTGGTTTGATATTCGAAATTTTTCTTTCATGTTTTCTAGCAATTATTGATGGACATTCAGACCTTCTTGCAGCTGAACACCTCCGCTCCCGCTTTTGATGATGTATAGTCGGGCTTTCGAGCCTTTTCTTCCCCGGTTTTTACAAAATTATTGTTGGACATTCAGACCTTCTTGCAGCCGAAAACCTCCGCTCCCTCTTTTGATCATACATTGTCGGGCATTCGCACCTTCTCTTACCCGCTTTTTACAAACCAGGGTCGGACTTTCACACCTCTTAGTAGCCGAACAACTCCGCTCCCGCTATTGATTGTGTACAGTCGGGTATTTTCACCTTTTCTTACCCGCTTTTTACAAACTATGGTCAGACATTCACACCTTCTTACAGTGGAACACCTCCGCTCCCTCTTTTGATGGTGTATGTTCGGGCATTTGAACCTTTTCTTACCCGCTTTTTACAAACTGTGGTCGGACATTAAAACCTTCTTGTAGCCGAACACATCCACTCCTGCTTTTGATGATGTATGGTTGCGCATTCGTACCTTTTCTTACCCATTTTGCAGTAATTATGGGTGGACATTCACACCTTTTTGCATTTTAACACCTCCTCTCCCGCTTATGATCATGTGCGGTTTGATATTCGAAAATTCTCTTCCATGTTTTCTAGCAATTATTGATGGACATTCAGACCTTCTTGCAGCTGAACACCTCCGCTCCAGCTGTTGATGGTGTATAGTCGGGCTTTCGAGCCTTTTCTTCCCAGATTTTTACAAAATATGGATGGACATTCAGACCTTGTTTCAGCCGAAAACCTCCGCTCCCTCTTTTGATCATACATTGTCGGGCATTCGCACCTTTTCTTACCCGCTTTTTACAAACCATGGTCGGACTTTCACACCTTTTAGTAGCGGAACAACTCTGCTCCCGCTATTGATTGTGTACAATCGGGTATTTTAACCTTTTCTTACCTGCTTTTTGCCAACTATGGTCGGACATTCACACCTTCTTACAGCGGAACACCTCCGCTCCCTCCTTTGATGGTGTATGTTCGGGCATTCGAACCTTTTCTTACCAGCTTTTTACAAACTATGGTCAGACATTCACACCTTCTTGCAGCCGAACACTTCCGCTCTACCTTTTAGTGTTCTATGGGGTATTCACACCTTTTTTTTCACCGCATTTTATAGATTATGGTTGTAAATTCTCACCCACTCTTATCCGAAGACCTCTCCTCCTGCTTTGGTTAATATATAGTCGGGCATTCGAACCTTTTCTTACCCGCTTTTTACAAATTATGGTCGAACATTCACACCTACTTGCAGCCGAACACCTCCGCTCCCGCTTTTGATGGTGTATAGTCGGGCTTTCGAGCCTTTTCTTCCCCGGTTTTTACAAATTATGGTTGGACATTCAGACCTTGCAGCCGAAAACCTCCGCTCCCTCTTTTGATCATACATTGTCAGGCATTCGCACCTACTTGCAGCCGAATACTTCTGCTCCACCTTTTAGTGATGTATGGTTGGCATTTGCACCTTTTCTTACCCTTTCTTACCCTACTGATTGCTTAAGATTAAGTTGTTTTTTCTCAAACTACAACATTTTTTTAATTGTTGAAACTTGATTTGAAGTGGATAAATAAGGAGGACAAACAGTTTTAAGTCAGGCTGATAGAAGGAATTAATTTTATAGCAAAATCTGTATTTCGTCATATGTCGAGAGATGCTTATTGCTGAAGAAGTTCTTTCTCATTCTACAAAGTACAAGTTGTTTATCGTTGAAACTTGATTAGACATGAATAAATATGAAGGACAAAGCAGTCTTAACTTGGTTAGAGTTAAGGAATTCGTTTTATAGGAGAATCCGAATTCGTGCATAACTCGTAAAATAGAGCTTATTTTCGGATTCCTGAAGAATGAGTCTGGTTCTTTCTCATAATACAAAGTTTGTTGTTTATTGTTGAAACTTCATCAGAAGTGAAGAAATAAATGAATGCCTATCAACAAATGTGGGATCTAAACTCTAGTGCTTCCTCTAAAATAATTTCCTTTCTCAATTCAGAAATGTGTGTGTGTAAGTCACAACACCCGTGACACCAAAACGGCTTTCTTTTCTCTCTTTTCTCTACACTCTGCACTGTGAGCACACACACCAAATCAGAAAGGCTTTTTTCTCTCTTTTCTACATTATGGACTGTGGGGACACAAAACCGCTCTCTCTTTTTTTTTTTGATTGTGTGCCAGGGCGTTGTCTCACGTAATAGATTATGCTTACGATACGAATGGGTTTATCAGTCACATCAGAATCCATACATACTGATCCTCCCGTAATAAAATGGTCGGATCTTATCAAACACACTTTGTTTCTTGTGACAATCAAGTCAGCGAAACAGCGTATACACGTCAAGACACTGAATCAAGTTTGCCACAAGAACTCATAAGTTTGGCAGTATTGCTCTGCCGTCAGCAATCATACACCCATTTTATTTTCGTGAGACATGTGCAGGCACCTGTTCATCTACTGTTCTATCACTATGAATTAGTTTATCTATTATCAATAAGGATACTTCTACAACTACTATCAAAGTATGTCCAGACTTCTTATGTTGTCAGTTGCTATATATGAATAAGTGGGTAGCTACTGACAAGCATTAAGCATGTCACACAGCCCAAACATATAACATTTCAGGACACACCACACAGTTAACAACCACAGTGAAGCGTGTCAAAGCCCAAACATGTAACATTCAACAGGACACTTACACAACACATTCAAATCAAACAGTCAGACAACATACAAGAACATATACCCCAGCCGGCATTGCTCCCTGCCTATTTTCCTACAGCTCACTATGTGTGCGCACACCTTTATTCACAAACTCTTCAACTTATACTCTTTTACCAAAGCTGCTACAGCTCGATTGGCCGAATACCCTTAGATCCTATTTCGGTGAATTTGACATCTGCCTTACATGTAACAGATTAGCGGTTTAGCAGTTTTAATTTAGTTTGAGTGAAGGAATTCATTTTATAGCAAAATCCGAAATCGTGAAGAACTCATGAGAGTCAGCTTATTTTCGGATTCCTGAAACTTTAGATTTGCTCTTTCTTTTACTGCAAAGTACAACGTTGTTTTTTTTTTTGTTTAAATCTTTCTAGACATGGTAAATATGAAGGACAAAGCAGTTTTAACATAGTTTGAGTGAAGGAATTCATTTTATAGATAAAATCCCAAGAGTCTGCTGAGAAAAGAGAGTGAATGCGAAGTAGACTTTAACACGGCTCTAGGAGCGAGCCGAGTGTGGGCTAACCGGGAGAATTGCTTGAAAGAAACGCGACACCGAATGAGCGGTCAGAACAAAGCCTCAATACGGTGTTCCCGTGGTGTTTTTGTTGCTGCCTTGTCGATTGCACAGGGGCAAGCGTTTCAACCAAGCAACGCTCACCATGGGGAAGGTGGCTATGGCAACTAGCCTGATGCCCTGCTCCCGCAGTGACGGATAATCGTACTCTGGTTTCTCTTCATAACATACAAGTCTTTCGCCTTTTACTAAAGACTTTCGTGGAGAGCAGCACTAATGAGTTGTTTCTATTTTTGGCAGGCTTTACCTTTGCGGGTGAAGCCCTTTCTGTCTGTGCAAAAGAAATCTTGTTACTGTGCAGAGTGACTTCTCTGAGTAGAGTCGCCTTACTTTTTGCGATTGTGCCGATGTTCGAAGCTGGAGTGCAAAGTTGTTGCTTGAATGGTGCTTGCTGGAGCATGCGGGAGTGCAAAGTTATACCATTTAAAAGGGCTGAAGAGTGCTCAGTGCAGCGGGTGGGCGGAGGTGCAACGTGACACTCTGGCCACCTATGGCCATAAAAAGAACACTGCTACAAGTGCGCATTGTGCCAGCAAGGGCCCTCGGACCTGAAACAGTGGACAGTTATCGCTTCTCGGCCTTTTGGCTAAGATCAAGTGTAGTATCTGTTCTTATCAGTTTAATATGTCCTCTATACGAGGACTACATATTAAATGGATTTTTAAGAATAGGAGTTGAAAAAGAAGCTTGCTCCGTTCACTCCAAGCATCGACCCAGTACTGCAGTGCCGCTGGGAACGGTGCGCTCTTCTCTGCTCTTGTGAAAAAGCAAACAGCGGTGCAGGATGGAAGTTTCAGGGAGCCCAAGATGAAACTATCTTTTAATCTGCTGAGAAAAGAGAGTGAATGCGAAGTAGACTTTAACACAGCTCTGGGAGCGAGCCGAGTGTGGGCTAACCGGGAGAATTGCTTGAAAGAAACGCGACACCGAATGAGTGGTCAGAACAAAGCCTCAATACGGTGTTCCCGTGGTGTTTGTGGCTGCCTTGTCTTGTGCACAGAGTAAAAGACAAGGCAGCCATCGAATAGGGCCCGATTGTTCCTACTTGGTCAGCCGAGGAGCAAGGGGGGGGAGCAAGCGTCTCAACCAAGCAAATCTCACCAAGTAGGAACAATCGGGCCCTATTCGATGGCTGCAACACCTGAAAGAGATATTTATGCGAGACCCGATCAAAATCTTTTTCAAAGTCTAAATTTAAGATGACAAGCCGGGTGTTTCTGTCTCTAGCGTAATCAATGATGTCTCGAATCAGTACGAGGCTGTCGGTGAGTTGTCTCTCTGAGATGGCACAAGCCTGGTCTGGGTGAATTACCTCCTCTAAAACAGAGGACATCCGTGTCGTTAAAACCTTGCTAAAAACTTTACAGTCAAAGTTTAAAAGTGTGATGGGCCTCCAATTCTTTAGGTCAGTCTTATCATTTTTATCAGAAGTGAAGAAATAAATGAATGCCTATCAACAAATGTGGGATCTAAACTCTAGTGCTTCCTCTAAAATAATTTCCTTTCTCAATTTAGAAATGTGTGTGTGTAAGTCACAACACCCGTGACACCAAAACGGCTTTCTTTTCTCTACACTCTGCACTATGAGCACACACACCAAATCAGAAAGGCTTTTTTCTCTCTTTTCTACATTATGGACTGTGGGGACACAAAACCGCTCTCTCTTTTTTTTTTTATCGTGTGCCAGGGCGTTGTCTCACGTATTAGATTGTGCTTAAGATACGAATGGGTTTATCAGTCACATCAGAATCCATACATACTGATCCTCCCGTAATAAAATGGTCGGATCTTATCAAACACACTTTGTTTCTTGTGACAATCAAGTCAGCGAAACAGCGTATACACGTCAAGACACTGAATCAAGTTTGCCACAAGAACTCATAAGTTTGGCAGTATTGCTCTGCCGTCAGCAATCATACATCCATTTTATTTTCGTGAGACATGTGCAGGCACCTGTTCATCTACTGTTCTATCACTATGAATTAGTTTATCTATTATCAATAAGGATACTTCTACAACTACTCTATCAAAGTATGTCCGGACTTCTTACGTTGTCAGTTGCTATATATGAATAAGTGGGTAGCTACTGACAAGCATTAAGCATGTCACACAGCCCAAACATATAACATTTCAGGACACACCACACAGTTAACAACCACAGTGAAGCGTGTCAAAGCCCAAACATGTAACATTCAACAGGACACTTACACAACACATTCAAATCAAACAGTCAGACAACATACAAGAACATATACCCCAGCCGGCATTGCTCCCTGCCTATTTTCCTACAGCTCACTATGTGTGCGCACACCTTTATTCACAAACTCTTCAACTTATACTCTTTTACCGAAGCTGCTACAGCTCGATTGGCCGAATACCGAATAATCCTAATTCGGTGAATTTGACATCTGCCTTACATGTAACAGATTAGCGGTTTAGCAGTTTTAATTTAGTTTGAGTGAAGGAATTCATTTTATAGCAAAATCCGAAATCGTGAAGAACTCATGAAAGTAAGCTTATTCTCGGATTCCTGAAACTTTAGATTTGCTATTTCTTTTACTGCAAAGTACAACGTTGGTTTTTTTGTTTAAATCTTTCAAGACATGGTAAATATGAAGGACAAAGCAGTTTTAACATAGTTTGAGTGAAGGAATTCATTTTATTGATAAAATCCCAAGAGTCTGCTGAGAAAAGAGAGTGAATGCGAAGTAGACTTTAACACGGCTCTGGGAGCGAGCCGAGTGCGGGCTAACCGGGAGAATTGCTTGAAAGAAACGCGACACCGAATGAGCGGTCAGAACAAAGCCTCAATACGGTGTTCCCGTGGTGTTTTTGTTGCTGCCTTGTCGATTGCACAGGGGCAAGCGTTTCAACCAAGCAACGCTCACCATGGGGAAGGTGGCTATGGCAACTAGCCTGATGCCCTGCTCCCGCAGTGACGGATAATCGTACTCTGGTTTCTCTTCATAACATACAAGTCTTTCGCCTTTTACTAAAGACTTTCGTGGAGAGCAGCACTAATGAGTTGTTTCTATTTTTGGCAGGCTTTACCTTTGCGGGTGAAGCCCTTTCTGTCTGTGCAAAAGAAATCTTGTTACTGTGCAGAGTGACTTCTCTGAGTAGAGTCGCCTTACTTTTTGCGATTGTGCCGATGTTCGAAGCTGGAGTGCAAAGTTGTTGCTTGAATGGTGCTTGCTGGAGCATGCGGGAGTGCAAAGTTATACCATTTAAAAGGGCTGAAGAGTGCTCAGTGCAGCGGGTGGGCGGAGGTGCAAAGTGACACTCTGGCCACCTATGGCCATAAAAAGAACAGGGGTGTTAGCGGACAAGTGCGCATTGTGCCAGGAAGGGCCCTCGGACGTGAACCAGTGGACAGTTGTCGCTTCTCGGCCTTTTGGCTAAGATCAAGTGTAGTATCTGTTCTTATCAGTTTAATATCTGATATGTCCTCTATACGCGGACTACATATTAAATGGATTTTTAGCAATAGGAGTTGAAAAAGTAGCTTGCTCCGTTCACTCCAAGCATTGACCCCGTACTGCAGTGCCGCTGGGAACGGTGCGCTCTTCTCTACTCTTGTGAAAAAGCAAATAGCGGTGCAGGATGCAAGTTTCAGGGAGCCCAAGATGAAACTTTCTTTTAATCTGCTGAGAAAAGAGAGTGAATGCGAAGTGGACTTTAACACGGCTCTGGGAGCGAGCCGAGTGCGGGCTAACCGGGAGAATTGCTTGAAAGAAACGCCATACCAAATGAGCGGTCAGAACAAAGCCTCAATACGGTGTTCCCGTTGTGTTTTTGTTGCTGCCGCTGTTTGCTTTTTCACAAGAGCGCACCTGTTGAGGGGGGGCTTGGGGGGGCCTGGGTGATGGTGGGTCTCAGGCCCGGGCTGCTGCGACTGGTGTGACCGGGTGGTTTGTTTGTTTGTTTTTTGTTGTTGTTTGTTTGTTTTTTGTAGAGGTCCTCCGGAGTGGGGTTGGGTTGAGTGGGGTGGGGCGGGATGGGTACCTTCTGGGGGTACAGTAGCTCCCAGAATATGGTCGCTGCAGGCCCCGAGCCTGGTGGACATCAGGACCTCCTGTCCTGTGTTGGCTCCCTTTTAAAAAGTACAGAACTTAGAACAGGTCTAGTCCCTGGCTTTCGGCAGAACTGTCTTCTTTACTTTTTTTTTTTTTCCCCTTATCGTGTTCAGCATTATGGCAGCAGAATTGTAGTCTGAATACCTTTGATGCCAAACAGATTTGCTTTGCCAAGGGAAGTTTTATAAATGTACAGCTCCCCTTGATGCCCATTTATTTATTTCTGTTTACAATATGTGACATGTAATAGAACTGAACCGGACCGGGGGACAAGGAAAGAAGAAGAGGAAAGAAGAGAAAAACAGAACATACATCGCATACAACACAGCTGTGGATATAGATGACCTGAGACGACATGATAATACATCAACTGCTTAGCGACCATGCTACTGGACTAATGAATGTGGTTGTGTGTGTGTGAGAACATGCAACACCCATGGCACAGGACCTACATGATAACCGTGCTTAGTTATGAGTGTATAAGCGTACAGGGCCACAATCCACAGCCCCCCCAAGCAATCAGAAGCAGGCAGAGAGGGCCACAAGACCCAGGCCACCAGCAGCCCCCACAGAGCACAGAACCCAGGAAGCCCACCGCAGGGGCAACCACGCATCCACCCAGAAGACTGCAGAGGAAGCCCCCGGAAAGAGCCCCCATAAGCATAGGGCAGAGGCCCTCCGGGAGCCAGGGGCAACTGCCCACCGACGTCGCCAGGCCCCAGCCGCCCAGACATGGGCCGTGCACTGGATCCGGGCCCCAGGAGCCCGAGCGCCCCTAAACCCCCCGGCAGAGGCCCCACCCAATACCCAGGAGGGCCAAGCGCCCCAGACAGCCACACAGTGGGTCAGCGCCTGCCCCAGCACCCCTGGCCAAGTGCCCTGGGAGTCAAGACGTGCCCACAGGTGGGTGAAGTCGCGAGCAGCGGAGAGAGGCCACGCCGCCCCCCCCATCGGGAGAAGCACAGGCAGGCCAGGCGACAGCAAGTCCAAGATCCAGGCCAAATCATTACCACACACACTTTCATGTCCCATACATCCACACGTCCTCCCTCCCTCGACTCCGCTGGGGTGTAGTGCAGCGGGCACACAAGGGGGCCAGCAGCCCCCCAGCCACCACAGACCCCAAACCAGCAGAACAATTAATTAATCCTCCTGGCCCCTCCCGCCCCGAGCAGAAACCAGGAAGCAGGGGTGTGCGAAGAAGACCCCTCCCCTCACCCTTCTGGCTCTTCAATATTTTCTAATAGTGAGCAATTAAAATTGAGGGGCAGCCAAACTTGTAGAACTGGGAGCGTGGCCCTCTGGGCAGCCTACATACCCAAAGAGCCCCGCCCACCAGATGCCACTCAGTGTAACCACCCCCCAAGACCTAATGTGTGTGTGTGAGTGTGTTTGATAAGTAGTAATGTCTAAGGTGTAATTAAAACAGGGGTGGGAACTGCAGAGTGCAACTACTGCAGAGTCCACTACACCCCACCGAACACACACGCCCCCAAAACCCTTCATGTGTGAGTGTGTGCTGTGTACAGGAGCCAGAAGGGAGAGGGGTATGGGGATATACACTGGGGGCAGCCAGGGACTGGCTGCAATAGGCATCCCCGCTACCAGGGAGCCAACACAGGACAGGAGGGCCTGATGTCCACCAGGCTCGGGGCCTGCAGCGACCATATTCTGGGAGCTACTGTACCCCCAGAAGGTACCCATCCCGCCCCACCCCACTCAACCCAACCCCACTCCGGAGGACCTCTACAAAAAACAAACAAACAACAACAAAAAACAAACAAACAAACCACCCGGTCACACCAGTCGCAGCAGCCCGGGCCTGAGACCCACCATCACCCAGGCCCCCCCAGGCCCCCCCTCAACAGGTGCGCTCTTGTGAAAAAGCAAACAGCGGCAGCAACAAAAACACCACGGGAACACCGTATTGAGGCTTTGTTCTGACCGCTCATTTGGTATGGCGTTTCTTTCAAGCAATTCTCCCGGTTAGCCCGCACTCGGCTCGCTCCCAGAGCCGTGTTAAAGTCTACTTCGCATTCACTCTCTTTTCTCAGCAGACTCTTGGGATTTTATCAATAAAATGAATTCCTTCACTCAAACTATGTTAAAACTGCTTTGTCCTTCATATTTACCATGTCTTGAAAGATTTAAACAAAAAAAAACAACGTTGTACTTTGCAGTAAAAGAAATAGCAAATCTAAAGTTTCAGGAATCCGAGAATAAGCTTACTTTCATGAGTTCTTCACGATTTCGGATTTTGCTATAAAATGAATTCCTTCACTCAAACTAAATTAAAACTGCTAAACCGCTAATCTGTTACATGTAAGGCAGATGTCAAATTCACCGAATTAGGATTATTCGGTATTCGGCCAATCGAGCTGTAGCAGCTTCGGTAAAAGAGTATAAGTTGAAGAGTTTGTGAATAAAGGTGTGCGCACACATAGTGAGCTGTAGGAAAATAGGCAGGGAGCAATGCCGGCTGGGGTATATGTTCTTGTATGTTGTCTGACTGTTTGATTTGAATGTGTTTGTGTAAGTGTCCTGTTGAATGTTACATGTTTGGGCTTTGACACGCTTCACTGTGGTTGTTAACTGTGTGGTGTGTCCTGAAATGTTTTATGTTTGGGCTGTGTGACATGCTTAATGCTTGTCAGTAGCTACCCACTTATTCATATATAGCAACTGACAACGTAAGAAGTCCGGGCATACTTTGATAGAGTAGTTGTAGAAGTATCCTTATTGATAATAGATAAACTAATTCATAGTGATAGAACAGTAGATGAACAGGTGCCTGCACATGTCTCACGAAAATAAAATGGATGTATGATTGCTGACGGCAGAGCAATACTGCCAAACTTATGAGTTCTTGTGGCAAACTTGATTCAGTGTCTTGACGTGTATACGCTGTTTCGCTGACTTGATTGTCACAAGAAACAAAGTGTGTTTGATAAGATCCGACCATTTTATTACGGGAGGATCAGTATGTATGGATTCTGATGTGACAAACCCATTCGTATCTTAAGCACAATCTAATACGTGAGACAACGCCCTGGCACACGATAAAAAAAAAAAGAGAGAGCGGTTTTGTGTCCCCACAGTCCATAATGTAGAAAAGAGAGAAAAAAGCCTTTCTGATTTGGTGTGTGTGCTCACAGTGCAGAGTGTAGAGAAAAGAAAGCCGTTTTGGTGTCACGGGTGTTGTGACTTACACACACACATTTCTGAATTGAGAAAGGAAATTATTTTAGAGGAAGCACTAGAGTTTAGATCCCACATTTGTTGATAGGCATTCATTTATTTCTTCACTTCTGATGAAGTTTCAACAATAAACAACAAACTTTGTATTATGAGAAAGAACCAGACTCATTCTTCAGGAATCCGAAAATAAGCTCTATTTTACGAGTTATGCACGAATTCGGATTCTCCTATAAAACGAATTCCTTAACTCTAACCAAGTTAAGACTGCTTTGTCCTTCATATTTATTCATGTCTAATCAAGTTTCAACGATAAACAACGTTGTACTTTGTAGAATGAGAAAGAACTTCTTCAGCAATAAGCATCTCTCGACATATGACGAAATACAGATTTTGCTATAAAATTAATTCCTTCTATCAGCCTGACTTAAAACTGTTTGTCCTCCTTATTTATCCACTTCAAATCAAGTTTCAACAATTAAAAAAATGTTGTAGTTTGAGAAAAAACAACTTAATCTTAAGCAATCAGTAGGGTAAGAAAGGGTAAGAAAAGGTGCAAATGCCAACCATACATCACTAAAAGGTGGAGCGGAAGTATTCGGCTGCAAGTAGGTGCGAATGCCTGACAATGTATGATCAAAAGAGGGAGCGGAGGTTTTCGGCTGCAAGGTCTGAATGTCCAACCATAATTTGTAAAAACCGGGGAAGAAAAGGCTAGAAAGCCCGACTATACACCATCAAAAGTGGGAGCGGAGGTGTTCGGCTGCAAGTAGGTGTGAATGTTCGACCATAATTTGTAAAAAGCGGGTAAGAAAAGGTTCGAATGCCCGACTATATATTAACCAAAGCAGGAGGAGAGGTCTTCGGATAAGAGTGGGTGAGAATTTACAACCATAATCTATAAAATGCGGTGAAAAAAAAGGTGTCAATACCCCAAAGAACACTAAAAGGTAGAGCGGAGGTGTTCGGCTGCAAGAAGGTGTGAATGTCTGACCATAGTTTGTAAAAAGCAGGTAAGAAAAGGTTCGAATGCCCTAACATACACCATCAAAGGAGGGAGCGGAGGTGTTCCGCTGCAAGAAGGTGTGAATGTCCGACCATAGTTGGCAAAAAGCAGGTAAGAAAAGGTTAAAATACCCGATTGTACACAATCAATAGCGGGAGCAGAGTTGTTCCGCTACTAAAAGGTGTGAAAGTCCGACCATGGTTTGTAAAAAGCGGGTAAGAAAAGGTGCGAATGCCCGACAATGTATGATCAAAAGAGGGAGCGGAGGTTTTCGGATACACGAAGGTTTGAATGTCCTACCATAGTTTGTAAATAGCGGGTAAGAAAAGGTTCGAATGCCCGACTATACACCATAAAAAGCGGGAGCGGAGGTGTTCCGCTGTAAGACGGTGTGAATGTCCGACCATAGTTGGTAAAAAGCGGGTAAGAAAAGGTTAAAATACCCGACTGTACACAATCAACAGCGGGAGCGGAGTTGTTCGGCTACAAGAAGGTGTGAAAGTCCGACCATGGTTTGTAAAAAGCAGTTAAGAAAAGGTTCGAATATCCAACCAAACATAATCAAAAGCGGGAGCAGAGCTGTTCGACTGCAAGTAGGTGTGAATGTCAGATCATAATTTGCAAAAACCGGGTAAGAAAAGGCTCGAAAGCCCAACTATACATCATCAAAAGCGGGAGCGGAGGTGTTCAGCTGCAAGAAGGTGTGAATGTTCGACTAAAGTTTGTAAAAAGCTGGTAAGACAAGGAGCGATGTCCCGACATTGTATGATCAAAAGCGGGAGCGGAGGTGTCCAGCTGTGAGTAGGTGTGAATGTCCGACCATAATTGCTGAAAAATGTGTTAGAAAAGGTAAGAATACTGGACCATACATCATCAAAAGCGGGAGAGGTGGTGTTCGGCTGCAAGAAGGTGTGAAAGTCCAACAATGGTTTGTAAAAAGCGGGTAAAAAAAGGTTCGAATGCCCGAATATACATCATCAAAAGCGGAAGCGGAGGTTTTCGGATGCAAGAAGGTGTGAACGTCCGACCAAAGTTTGTAAAAAGCAGTGAAAAGCGAGAAAAAGCTTTTCGTGAGTTCTGCATGATTTGGGATTTTGCTTATAAAATGCATTACTTCACTCAAACTATGTTAAAACTGATTTGTCCTTCATATTTACCATGTCTAGAAATATTTAAACAAAAAAACAACGTTGTACTTTGCAGTAAAAGAAAGAGCAAATCTAAAGTTTCAGGAATCCGAGTATAAGCCTGCTTTCATGAATTCTGCACGATTTCGGATTTTGCTATAAAATGAATTGCTTTGCTCAAACCAAGTTAAAACTGCTTTGTCCTTCCATATTCATCAATGTCTTGATCGACTTCAACAAAGAAAAACATTGGACTTTGCAGTAGAAGAAGTTGAAATCCATCTACACATTGATAAATATGAAGGACAAAGCAGTTCCCACTTGCCCATAAGAAAATAAGCTTATTCTCGGATTCCTGATCCTTCAGTGTTGCTCTTTCTTCTACTGCAAAATACAATGTTGTTCTTTGTTGAATTCGATCTAGACATTGATAAATATGAAGGAAAAAGCAGTTTTAACTTGGTTTGAGTGAATGAATTCATTTTATACATAAAATCCGAAATCGTGCAGAACTCATGAAAATAAGCTTATTCTCGGATTCCTAAAACTTTTGATTGGCTCTTTCTTTTACTGCAAAGTACAACGTTGTTTTTTTGTTTTAAATCTATCGAGACATTGATGAATATGAAGGTAAAAGCCGTTTTAACATAGTTTGAGTGAAGGAATTGATTTTATAGATAAAATCCCAAATCATGCAGAACTCCTCAAAAGGGGCGTATGGCTTAATCACAAGTGTGGTTCTTTCTCATTCAGGGTAGTATGAGGAAGTTTATGCTTGAAATATATGTAGAAATGGGTACATATGAAGGACAAAGCAGTGTTAACTTAGTTTGAGTGAAGGAATTCATTTTATACATAAAATCCCAAATCATGCAGAACGTATGAAAAGAAGCTTATTCTCGGATTCCTGATCCTTCAGTTTTGCTCTTTCTTCTATTGCAAAATACAATGTTGTTCTTTGTTGAAGTCGATCTAGACATTGATAAATATGAAGGAAAAAGCAGTTTTAACTTGGTTTGAGTGAATGAATTAATTTTATACATAAAATCCGAAATCGTGCAGAACTCATGAAAATAAGTTTATTCTCGGATTCCTAAAACTTTTGATTTGCTCTTTCTTTTATTGCAAAGTACAACGTTGTTTTTTGGTTTAAATCTATTGAGACATTGATAAATATGAAGGTAAAAGGCGTTCTAACATAGTTTGAGTGAAGGAATTGATTTTATAGATAAAATCCCAAATCATGCAGAACTCCTCAAAAGGGGCGTATGGCTTAATCACAAGTGTGGTTCTTTCTCATTCAGGGTAGTATGAGGAAGTTTATGCTTGAAATATATGTAGAAATGGGTACATATGAAGGACAAAGCAGTGTTAACTTAGTTTGAGTGAAGGAATTCATTTTATACATAAAATCCGAAATCGTGCAGAACTCATGAAAAGAAGCTTATTCTCGGATTCCTGATCCTTCAGTTTTGCTCTTTCTTTTACTGCAAAGTACAACGTTTTTTGTTGAAATCTATCTAGACATTGATAAATACCAGCCGAAACTCTGCTGCCGCTTTTGATAATTTATGGTTGGGCATTCTTACCTTTTCTTACCCGCTTTTTACAAATTATGATCTTACATTCACACCTACTTGCAGTCGAACACCTTCTCATCCACTTATGATCATGTGCGGTTGGGCTTTCGCACCTTTTCTTACCCATTTTTCAGTAATTATGGGTGGACATTCAGACCTTCTTGCAGCCGAAAACCTCCGCTCCTCTTTTGATCATATATTGTCGGGCATTCACACCTTGTCTTACCCGCTTTTTACAAACTTTAGTCGGACATTCAAACCTTCTTGCAGCTGAACCACCTCCGCTCCCTGTTTTGATCATATATGGTCTGGCAATAGTACCTTTTCTTACCCGTTTGTGAGTAATTATGGCTGGACATTCACACCTTCTTGCAGCCGAACACAACCTCTCCCGCTTTTGATGATATATGGTCCGGCATTCTTACCTTTTCTAACACATTTTTCAGCAATTATGGTCGGACATTCACACCTACTCACAGACGAACACCTCCGTTCCCAATTTTGATTATGTATGGACCGGCATTTTTACCTTTTCTAACACATTTTTCAGCAATTATGGTTGGAGATTCACACCTACTCACAGCCGAACAACTCCGCTACCGCATTTGATGGTGTATAGTCGGGCATTCTCACCCTTTCTCATCAGCTTTTTGCAAATTATGATCTGATATTCACACCTACTTGCAGTCGAACAGCTCTGCTCCCGCTTTTGATTATGTTTGGTTGGATATTCGAACATTTTCTTAATGCTTTTTACAAACTTTGGTCGGACGTTCACACCGTCTTGCAGCCGAACACCTCCGCTTCCGCTTTTGATGGTGTATAGTCGGGCATTCGAGCCTTTTCTTACCCACCTATTACTTACTATGGTCGGACATTCAAACCTTCTTGTAGCCGAACACATCCGCTCCTGCTTTTGATGATGTATGATTTGGCATTCGCACCTTTTCTTACCCATTTTTCAGTAATTATGGGTGGACATTCAGACCTTCTTGCACCTGAACACCTCTGCTCCCGCTTTTGATGGTGTATAGTCGGGCTTTCGAGCCTTTTCTTCCCCGATTTTTACAAATTATGGTTGGACATTCAGACCTTGCAGCCGAAAACCTCCGCTCCCTCTTTTGATCATACATTGTCGGGCATTCGCCCCTTGTCTTACACGGTTTTTACAAACTTTAGTCAGACATTCACACCTTGCAGCTGAACCACCTCCATTCCCTGTTTTGATCATGTGTGGTCTGGAAATACTACCTTTTCTTCCCCCGTTTGTGAGTAATTATGGCTGGACATTCACACCTACTTGCAGCCGAAAAACCACCTCTCCCGCTTTTGTTGATGTATTGTCCGGAATTCTAGTCTTTTCTATCACATTTTTCAGCAATTATGATCTGACATTCACACCTACTTGCAGTCGAACAGCTCTGCTCCCGCTTTTGATTATGTTCGGTCAAACCTTTTCTTAACTGCTTTTTACAAACTTTGGTCGGACGTTCACACCTTCTTGCAGCCAAACACCCCCGCTTCCGCTTTTGATGGTATATATTCGGGTATTCGAACCTTCTCTTACCCGCTTTTTACAAACCATGGTTGGACTTTCATACCTTCTTGTAGCTGAACAACTCCACTCCTGCTTTTGATGATTTATGGTTGGACATTCGCATCTTTTCCTACCCATTTTTCAGTAATTATGGGTGGATATTCACATCTTCTTGCAGCTGAACACCTCCTCTCCCGCTAATGATCATGTAAGGTTTGATATTCGAAAATTTTCTTTCATGTTTTAAAGCAATTATTAATGGACATTCACACCTACTTGCAGCCGAACACCACCTCTCCCGCTTTTGATGATGTATGGACCGGCATTCTTACCTTTTCTAACACATTTTTCAGCAATTATGGTTGGAGAATCACACCTACTCACAGCCGAACAACTCCGCTACCGCATTTGATGGTGTATAGTCGGGATTTCTCACCCTTTCTCATCAGCTTTTTGCAAATTATTCTCTGACATTAACACCTACTTGCAGTCGAACAGCTCTGCTCCCGCTTTTGATTATGTTTGGTTAGATATTCGAACCTTTTCTTAACTGCTTTTTTACAAACTTTGGTCCGACGTTCACACCTTCTTGCAGCCGAACACCTACGCTTCCGGTTTTGATAGTGTATATTCGGGCATACGAACCTTTTCTTACCCGCTTTTTACAAACCATGGTCGGACTTTCACACCTTCTTGCAGCTGAACAACTCCGCTCCCTCTTTTGATTGTGTACAGTCGGGTAATTTAACCTTTTCTTACCCGCTTTTTACCAACTATGATCGGACATTCACACCGTCTTACAGCGGAACACCTCCGCTCCCTCTTTTGATGGTGTATGTTCGGGCATTCCAACCTTTTCTTACCCGCTTTTTACAAACCAGGGTCGGATTTTCACACCTTTTAGTAGCCGAACAACTCCGCTCCCGCTATTGATTGTGTACAGTCGGGTATTTTAACCTTTTTTTACCCGCTTTTTACCAACTATGGTCGGACATTCACACCGTCTTACAGCGGAAGACCTCCTCTCCTATGATCATGTACGGTTTGATATTAGAAAATTTACTTTCTTGTTTTAAAGCAATTATTGATGGACATTCAAACCTTCTTTTTGATGGTGTATAGTCGGGCTTTCGAGCCTTTTCTTCCCGGTTTTTACAAACCATGGTCGGACTTTCACACCTTCTTGTAGCCGAACAACTCCGCTCCAGCTATTTATTGTGTACAGTCGGGTATTTTAACCTTTTCTTACCCGCTTTTTACCAACTATGGTCGGACATTCATACCGTCTTACAGCGGAACACCTCTGCTCCCGCTTTTGATGGTGTATAGTCGGGCATTCGAACCTTTTCTTACCCGCTTTTTACAAACTATGGTGGGACATTCAAACCTTCTTGTATCTGAAAACCTCCGCTCTCTCTTTTGATCATACATTGTCGTACATTCGCACCTTTTCTTACCCGCTTTTTACAAACCATGGTCGGACTTTCACACCTTCTTGTAGCCGAACACATCCGCTCCCGCTATTGATTGTGTACAGTCGGGTATTTTAACCTTTTCTTACCCGCTTTTTACCAACTATGGTCGGACATTCACACCTTCGTACAGCGGAACACCTCCGCTCCCTCTTTTGATGGTGTATGTTCGGGTATTTTAACCTTTTCTTACCCGCTTTTTCCAAACTATGGTCGGCTATTCACAGCTTCCTCTCCACCATACTTGTATGGTTGGATATTCACACCCACTTGCATCCGAAGACCTCCGCCCCAAATTTTGTTGATATTTAGTCGGACATTCGCACCTTACCCGCTTTTGGCAAACTATGGCCTTCTTGCAGCCAAGCACCTCTGATCTCGCTTTTGATGATGTAAGGTTGGGCATTCAGACCTTGCTTCACCTGCTTTTCACCAAATATAGTCGGACATTCACACCTTCTTGCAGCCGAACACTTTCGCTCCAACTTTTAGTGTTCTATCACACCTTTTTTTCACCGCATTTTATACATTATGGTTGGAAATTTTCAACCACTCTCATCCGAAGACCTCTCCTCCCGCTTTTGTTAATATATTTGAACTTTAGTCGGACATTCAAACCTTCTTGCAGCTGAACCACCTCCGCTCCCTGTTTTGATCATATATGGTCTGGCAATACTACCTTTTCTTACCCGTTTGTGAGTAATTATGGCTGGACATTCACACCTACTTGCAGCCGAACACAACCTCTCTCGCTTTTGATGATGTATAGTCGGGCATTTTCACCCTTTCTCATCAGCTTTTTGCAAATTATGATCTGACATTCACACCTACTTGCAGTCGAACACCTTCTCATCCACTTATGATCATGTGCGGTTGGGCTTTCGCACCTTTTCTTACCCATTTTTCAGTAATTATGGGTGGACATTCAGACCTTCTTGCAGCCGAAAACCTCCGCTCCTCTTTTGATCATACATTGTCGGGCATTCACACCTTGTCTTACCCACTTTTTACAAACTTTAGTCGGACATTCAAACCTTCTTGCAGCTGAACCACCTCCGCTCCCTGTTTTGATCATATATGGTCTGGCAATAGTACCTTTTCTTACCCGTTTGTGAGTAATTATGGCTGGACATTCACACCTTCTTGCAGCCGAACACAACCTCTCCCGCTTTTGATGATATATGGTCCGGCATTCTTACCTTTTCTAACACATTTTTCAGCAATTATGGTCGGACATTCACACCTACTCACAGACGAACACCTCCGCTCCCAATTTTGATTATGTAATGACCGGCATTTTTACCTTTTCTAACACATTTTTCAGCAATTATGGTTGGAGATTCACACCTACTCACAGCCGAACAACTCCGCTACCGCATTTGATGGTGTATAGTCGGGCATTCTCACCCTTTCTCATCAGCTTTTTGCAAATTATGATCTGATATTCACACCTACTTGCAGTCGAACAGCTCTGCTCCCGCTTTTGATTATGTTTGGTTGGATATTCGAACATTTTCTTAATGCTTTTTACAAACTTTGGTCGGACGTTCACACCGTCTTGCAGCCGAACACCTCCGCTTCCGCTTTTGATGGTGTATAGTCGGGCATTCGAGCCTTTTCTTACCCACCTATTACTTACTATGGTCGGACATTCAAACCTTCTTGTAGCCGAACACATCCGCTCCTGCTTTTGATGATGTATGATTTGGCATTCGCACCTTTTCTTACCCATTTTTCAGTAATTATTTCGGACATTCAGACCTTCTTGCACCTGAACACCTCTGCTCCCGCTTTTGATGGTGTATAGTCGGGCTTTCGAGCCTTTTCTTCCCCGATTTTTACAAATTATGGTTGGACTTTCATACCTTCTTGTAGCTGAACAACTCCACTCCTGCTTTTGATGATTTATGGTTGGACATTCGCATCTTTTCCTACCCATTTTTCAGTAATTATGGGTGGATATTCACATCTTCTTGCAGCTGAACACCTCCTCTCCCGCTAATGATCATGTAAGGTTTGATATTCGAAAATTTTCTTTCATGTTTTAAAGCAATTATTAATGGACATTCACACCTACTTGCAGCCGAACACCACCTCTCCCGCTTTTGATGATGTATGGACCGGCATTCTTACCTTTTCTAACACATTTTTCAGCAATTATGGTTGGAGAATCACACCTACTCACAGCCGAACAACTCCGCTCCCGCATTTGATGTTGTATAGTCGGGCATTCTCACCCTTTCTCATCAGCTTTTTGCAAATTATGATCTGATATTCACACCTACTTGCAGTCGAACAGCTCTGCTCCCGCTTTTGATTATGTTTGGTTGGATATTCGAACATTTTCTTAATGCTTTTTACAAACTTTGGTCGGACGTTCACACCGTCTTGCAGCCGAACACCTCCGCTTCCGCTTTTGATGGTGTATAGTCGGGCATTCGAGCCTTTTCTTACCCACCTATTACTTACTATGGTCGGACATTCAAACCTTCTTGTAGCCGAACACATCCGCTCCTGCTTTTGATGATGTATGATTTGGCATTCGCACCTTTTCTTACCCATTTTTCAGTAATTATTTCGGACATTCAGACCTTCTTGCACCTGAACACCTCTGCTCCCGCTTTTGATGGTGTATAGTCGGGCTTTCGAGCCTTTTCTTCCCCGATTTTTACAAATTATGGTTGGACATTCAGACCTTGCAGCCGAAAACCTCCGCTCCCTCTTTTGATCATACATTGTCGGGCATTCGCCCCTTGTCTTACACGGTTTTTACAAACTTTAGTCAGACATTCACACCTTGCAGCTGAACCACCTCCATTCCCTGTTTTGATCATGTGTGGTCTGGAAATACTACCTTTTCTTCCCCCGTTTGTGAGTAATTATGGCTGGACATTCACACCTACTTGCAGCCGAAAAACCACCTCTCCCGCTTTTGTTGATGTATTGTCCGGAATTCTAGTCTTTTCTATCACATTTTTCAGCAATTATGATCTGACATTCACACCTACTTGCAGTCGAACAGCTCTGCTCCCGCTTTTGATTATGTTCGGTCAAACCTTTTCTTAACTGCTTTTTACAAACTTTGGTCGGACGTTCACACCTTCTTGCAGCCAAACACCCCCGCTTCCGCTTTTGATGGTATATATTCGGGTATTCGAACCTTCTCTTACCCGCTTTTTACAAACCATGGTTGGACTTTCATACCTTCTTGTAGCTGAACAACTCCACTCCTGCTTTTGATGATTTATGGTTGGACATTCGCATCTTTTCCTACCCATTTTTCAGTAATTATGGGTGGATATTCACATCTTCTTGCAGCTGAACACCTCCTCTCCCGCTAATGATCATGTAAGGTTTGATATTCGAAAATTTTCTTTCATGTTTTAAAGCAATTATTAATGGACATTCACACCTACTTGCAGCCGAACACCACCTCTCCCGCTTTTGATGATGTATGGACCGGCATTCTTACCTTTTCTAACACATTTTTCAGCAATTATGGTTGGAGAATCACACCTACTCACAGCCGAACAACTCCGCTACCGCATTTGATGGTGTATAGTCGGGATTTCTCACCCTTTCTCATCAGCTTTTTGCAAATTATTCTCTGACATTAACACCTACTTGCAGTCGAACAGCTCTGCTCCCGCTTTTGATTATGTTTGGTTAGATATTTGAACCTTTTCTTAACTGCTTTTTTACAAACTTTGGTCCGACGTTCACACCTTCTTGCAGCCGAACACCTACGCTTCCGGTTTTGATAGTGTATATTCGGGCATACGAACCTTTTCTTACCCGCTTTTTACAAACCATGGTCGGACTTTCACACCTTCTTGCAGCTGAACAACTCCGCTCCCTCTTTTGATTGTGTACAGTCGGGTAATTTAACCTTTTCTTACCCGCTTTTTACCAACTATGATTGGACATTCACACCGTCTTACAGCGGAACACCTCCGCTCCCTCTTTTGATGGTGTATGTTCGGGCATTCCAACCTTTTCTTACCCGCTTTTTACAAACCAGGGTCGGATTTTCACACCTTTTAGTAGCCGAACAACTCCGCTCCCGCTATTGATTGTGTACAGTCGGGTATTTTAACCTTTTCTTACCCGCTTTTTACCAACTATGGTCGGACATTCACACCGTCTTACAGCGGAAGACCTCCTCTCCTATGATCATGTACGGTTTGATATTAGAAAATTTACTTTCTTGTTTTAAAGCAATTATTGATGGACATTCAAACCTTCTTTTTGATGGTGTATAGTCGGGCTTTCGAGCCTTTTCTTCCCGGTTTTTACAAACCATGGTCGGACTTTCACACCTTCTTGTAGCCGAACAACTCCGCTCCAGCTATTTATTGTGTACAGTCGGGTATTTTAACCTTTTCTTACCCGCTTTTTACCAACTATGGTCGGACATTCATACCGTCTTACAGCGGAACACCTCTGCTCCCGCTTTTGATGGTGTATAGTCGGGCATTCGAACCTTTTCTTACCCGCTTTTTACAAACTATGGTGGGACATTCAAACCTTCTTGTATCTGAAAACCTCCGCTCTCTCTTTTGATCATACATTGTCGTACATTCGCACCTTTTCTTACCCGCTTTTTACAAACCATGGTCGGACTTTCACACCTTCTTGTAGCCGAACACATCCGCTCCCGCTATTGATTGTGTACAGTCGGGTATTTTAACCTTTTCTTACCCGCTTTTTACCAACTATGGTCGGACATTCACACCTTCGTACAGCGGAACACCTCCGCTCCCTCTTTTGATGGTGTATGTTCGGGTATTCAAACCTTTTCTTACCCGCTTTTTCCAAACTATGGTCGGCTATTCACAGCTTCCTCTCCACCATACTTGTATGGTTGGATATTCACACCCACTTGCATCCGAAGACCTCCGCCCCAAATTTTGTTGATATTTAGTCGGACATTCGCACCTTACCCGCTTTTGGCAAACTATGGCCTTCTTGCAGCCAAGCACCTCTGATCTCGCTTTTGATGATGTAAGGTTGGGCATTCAGACCTTGCTTCACCTGCTTTTCACCAAATATAGTCGGACATTCACACCTTCTTGCAGCCGAACACTTTCGCTCCAACTTTTAGTGTTCTATCACACCTTTTTTTCACCGCATTTTATACATTATGGTTGGAAATTTTCAACCACTCTCATCCGAAGACCTCTCCTCCCGCTTTTGTTAATATATTTGAACTTTAGTCGGACATTCAAACCTTCTTGGAGCTGAACCACCTCCGCTCCCTGTTTTGATCATATATGGTCTGGCAATACTACCTTTTCTTACCCGTTTGTGAGTAATTATGGCTGGACATTCACACCTACTTGCAGCCGAACACAACCTCTCTCGCTTTTGATGATGTATGGACCGGCATTCTTACCTTTTCTAACACATTTTTCAGCAATTATGGTCGGAGATTCACACCTACTCACAGCCGAACAACTCCGCTCCCGCATTTGATGGTGTATAGTCGGGCATTCTCACCCTTTCTCATCAGCTTTTTGCAAATTATGATCTGACATTCACACCTACTTGCAGTCGAACAGCTCTGCTCCCGCTTTTGATTATGTATGGTTGGATATTCGAACCTTTTCTCAACTGCTTTTTACAAACTTTGGTTGGACGTTCACACCTTCTTGTAGCCGAACACATGCACTCCTGCTTTTGATGATGTATGGTTGGGCATTCGCACCTTTTTTTTACCCATTTTTCAGGTATTATGGGTGGACATTCACACCTTCTTGCAGCTGAACACCTCCTCTCCCACTTATGATCATGTGTGGTTTGATTTTCGAAAATTTTCTTTCATGTTTTCTAGCAATTATTGATGGACATTTAGACCTTTTTGCAGCTGAACACCACCTCTCCCGATTTTGATTATGTATGGACCGGCATTTTTACCTTTTCTAACACATTTTTCAGCAATTATGGTTGGAGATTCACACCTACTCACAGCCGAACAACTCCGCTCCCGCATTTGATGGTGTATAGTCGGCATTCTCACCCTTTCTCATCAGCTTTTTGCAAATTATGATCTGACATTCACACCTACTTGCAGTCGAACAGCTCTGCTCCCGCTTTTGATTATGTATGGTTGGATATTCGAACCTTTTCTTAACTGCTTTTTACAAACTTTGGTTGGACGTTCACACCTTCTTGTAGCCGAACACATGCACTCCTGCTTTTGATGATGTATGGTTGGGCATTCGCACCTTTTTTTTACCCATTTTTCAGGTATTATGGGTGGACATTCACACCTTCTTGCAGCTGAACACCTCCTCTCCCACTTATGATCATGTGTGGTTTGATTTTCGAAAATTTTCTTTCATGTTTTCTAGCAATTATTGATGGACATTTAGACCTTCTTGCAGCTGAACACCACCTCTCCCAATTTTGATTATGTATGGACCGGCATTTTTACCTTTTCTAACACATTTTTCAGCAATTATGGTTGGAGATTCACACCTACTCACAGCCGAACAACTCCGCTACCGCATTTGATGGTGTATAGTCGGGCATTCTCACCCTTTCTCATCAGCTTTTTGCAAATTATGATCTGACATTCACACCTACTTCCAGTCGAACAGCTCCGCTCCCGCTTTTGATTATGTTTGGTTAGATATTCGAACCTTTTCTTAACTGCTTTTTACAAACTTTGGTCGGACGTTCACAATATCTTGCAGCCGAACACCTCCGCTTCCGCTTTTGATGGTGTATATTCGGGCATACGAACCTTTTCTTACCCGCTTTTTACCATCTATGGTCGGACATTCACACCGTCTTACAGCGGAACACCTCCGCTCCCTCTTTTGATGATGTATGGTTAGGCATTCGCACCTTTTCTTACCCATTTTTCAGCAATTATGGGTAGACATTCACACCTTCTTGCAGCTGAACACCTCCTCTCCCGCTTATGATCATGTGCAGTTTGATATTCGAAAATGTTCTTTCATGTTTTCTAGCAATTATTGATGGACATTCAGACCGTCTTGCAGCTGAACACCTCCGCTCCCACTTTTGATGGTGTATATTCGGGCTTTCGAGCCTTTTCTTCCCCGGTTTTTACAAATTATGGTTGGACATTCAGACCTTCTTACAGCAGAACACCTCCGCTCCCTGTTTTGATTATGTATGGTTTGACATTCGCACCTTCTCTCACTCGCCTTTTACTATGGTCGGCCATTCACAGCTTCCTCTCCACCATACTTGTATGGTGGGATATTCACACCCACCTGCATCCGAAGACCTCCGCCCCCACTTTTGTTGATATTTAGTCGGTCATTCGCACCTTACCCGCTTTTGGCAAACTATGGCCTTCTTGCAGCCAAACACCTCTGATCTCGCTTTTGATGATGTAAGGTTGGGCATTCAGACCTTGCTTCACCTGCTTTTCACCAAATATAGTCGGACATTCACACCCACTTGCATCCGAAGACCTCCGCCCCAAATTTTGTTGATATTTAGTCGGACATTCGCACCTTACCCGCTTTTGGCAAACTATGGCCTTCTTGCAGCCAAACACCTCTGATCTCGCTTTTGATGATGTAAGGTTGGGCATTCAGACCTTGCTTCACCTGCTTTTCACCAAATATAGTCGGACATTCACACCTTCTTGCAGCCGAACACTTCCGCTTTTAGTGTTCTATGAGGCATTCACATATTTTTTTTCACCGTATTTTATAGATTATGGTTGGAAATTCTCACCCACTCTCATCCGAAGACCTCTCCTCCCGCTTTTGTTAATATATAGTCGGGCATTCGAACCTTTTCTTACCCGCTTTTTACAAATTATGGTCGAACATTCACACCTACTTGCAGCTGAATACTTCCGCTCCACCTTTTAGGTATGTATGGTTGGCATTTGCAACTCTTTTTATACTGATTGCTGAAGATTAAGTTGTTCTTTCTCAAACTACAAATTTTTTTTAATTGTTGAAACTTGATTTGAAGTGGATAAATAAGGAGGACAAACAGTTTTAAGTCAGGCTGATAGAAGGAATTAATTTTATAGCAAAATCTGTATTTCGTCATATGTCGAGAGATGCTTATTGCTGAAGAAGTTCTTTCTCATTCTACAAAGTACAACGTTGTTTATCGTTGAAACTTGATTAGACATGAATAAATATGAAGGACAAAGCAGTCTTAACTTGGTTTGAGTTAATGAAGTCGTTTTATAGGAGAATCCGAATTTGTGCATAACTCATAAAATAGAGCTTATTTTCGGATTCCTGAAGAATGAGTCAGGTTTTTTCTCATAATACAAAGTTTGTTGTTTATTGTTGAAACTTCATCAGAAGTGAAGAAATAAATGAATGCCTATCAACAAATGTGGGATCTAAACTCTAGTGCTTCCTCTAAAATAATTTCCTTTCTCAATTTAGAAATGTGTGTGTGTAAGTCACAACACCCGTGACACCAAAACGGCTTTCTTTTCTCTACACTCTGCACTATGAGCACACACACCAAATCAGAAAGGCTTTTTTCTCTCTTTTCTACATTATGGACTGTGGGGACACAAAACCACTCTCTCTCTTTTTTTTTTTTTATCGTGTGCCAGGGCGTTGTCTCACGTATTAGATTATGCTTAAGATACGAATGGGTTTATCAGTCACATCAGAATCCATACATACTGATCCTCCCGTAATAAAATGGTCGGATCTTATCAAACACACTTTGTTTCTTGTGACAATCAAGTCAGCGAAACAGCGTATACACTTCAAGACACTGAATCAAGTTTGCCACAAGAACTCATAAGTTTGGCAGTATTGCTCTGCCGTCAGCAATCATACACCCATTTTATTTTCGTGAGACATGTGCAAGCACCTGTTCATCTACTGTTCTATCACTATGAATTAGTGATCTATTATCAATAAGGATACTTCTACAACTACTATCAAAGTATGTCCGGACTTCTTATGTTGTCAGTTGCTATATATGAATAAGTGGGTAGCTACTGACAAGCATTAAGCATGTCACACAGCCCAAACATATAACATTTCAGGACACACCACACAGTTAACAACCACAGTGAAGCGTGTCAAAGCCCAAACATGTAACATTCAACAGGACACTTACACAACACATTCAAATCAAACAGTCAGACAACATACAAGAACATATACCCCAGCCGGCATTGCTCCCTGCCTATTTTCGTACAGCACACTATGTGTGCGCACACCTTTATTCACAAACTCTTCAACTTATACTCTTTTACCGAAGCTGCTACAGCTCGATTGGCCGAATACCCTTTGATCCTATTTCGGGGAATTTGACATCTGCCTTACATATAACAGATTAGCGGTTTAGCAGTTTTAATTTAGTTTGAGTGAAGGAATTCATTTTATAGCAAAATCCGAAATCGTGAAGAACTCATGAAAGTAAGCTTATTCTCGGATTCCTGAAACTTTAGATTTGCTCTTTCTTTTACTGCAAAGTACAACGTTGTTTTTTTTGTTTAAATCTTTCTAGACATGGTAAATATTAAGGACAAAGCAGTTTTCCCATAGTTTGAGTGAAGGAATTCATTTTATAGATAAAATCCCAAGAGTCTGCTGAGAAAAGAGAGTGAATGCGAAGTAGACTTTAACACGGCTATGGGAGCGAGCCGAGTGTTTGCTAACCGGGAGAATTGCTTGAAAGAAACGCGACACCGAATGAGCGGTCAGAACAAAGCCTCAATACGGGATTCTCGTGGTGTTTTTGTTGCTGCCTTGTCTTTTGCACAGAGTAAAAGACAAGGCAGCCATCGAATAGGGCCCGATTGTTCCTAGTTGGTCAGCCGAGGAGCAAGGGGGGGGGGGAGCAAGCGTCTCAACCAAGCAAAGCTCACCATGGGGAAGGTGGCTATGCCAACTAGCCTGATGCCCTGCTCCCGCAGTGACGGATAATCGTACTCTGGTTTCTCTTCATAACGTACAAGTCTTTCGCCTTTTACTAAAGATTTCTGTGGAGAGCAGCACTAATGAGTTGTTTCTATTTTTGGCAGGCTTTACCTTTGCGGGTGAAGCCCTTTCTGTCTGTGCAAAAGAAATCTTCTTACTGTGCAGAGTGACTTCTCTGAGTAGAGTCGCCTTACTTGTTGCGACTGTGCCGATGTTCGAAGCTGGAGTGCAAAGTTGTTGCTTGAATGGTGCTTGCTGGAGCGTGCGGGAGTGCAAAGTTATACCATTTAAAAGGGCTGAAGAGTGCTCAGTGCAGCGGGTGGGCGACACTCTGGCCACCTTGAAAACCGAGGTTACATCCACTACCAGGGGCAGCCCAAGTTCTGCCGCAAGTGTGGTGAGCATGGGCACCTGGTTGACGCTTGTACCAAGGTGTTATGTGGGAAGAGCAGAGAAATTGGGCAAACTTTTGGAGAGTGTCCAAATGGCAGGAAATGTAATCTCTGTGGAGAATTAAATCACCTCTTCAGAGATTGCCCTAAATCTTTTGCCAACAAATTAAAGACGGTAAAGCCACAGTCAAGCCAACAAAGAGAAGGACCAAAGGTGGCAGTTGGTGAACAAAGTGAAGAGGTTGACCCAATAAATTCAAACTTCCCGCCAAAAGCTTGGATTGGAAGTGAGGAGCAAAAAGGGGAGGGGCCTGTAGAGGCCTCACCACTCAGTGTTGAAGTCTGTGAGAATTCACAGGCAGAGGGTGGAGCTACGCTAAATGAGGAGGAAGAGCAGACAGGTGAGTCTAGTGAAGATACTCACCTCCCCGAAGGTCAACAGCCGAAGAGGACGGCATCTGAGCCTCTGATTCCCCAGTGGTATCAGAGAAGAGGGGAAGGGTTAGGTCCCTTTCAGACAGTTCTTCAGTGGAAGAACCAAGAGTCTTCCCCTCCGACTCACCAAATGAGGTCTCCTTTTTAACTTAAGCTCTGCAATCAACCCCCAGGGACTCAAAGTTAAATGCAACATTGCGTCAGAGGCCAACACCGAGAGTCCGAAAAGGAAATATAGATCACCCTACTCACTTTTCACCTAAAGAAATGAAGGAAGAGCTAGTTTCCCAAGAAATAACCTGTGTGTAATTTGTTTTGATAACTTAGAAAAACGAAAATGACATACCTACTTTCCTTTATGCTTTTAATGGTTCTCACCTTCTCAACACTAAATGTGAGAAGTGTGAAATCAAAGACAAGAGCCCAGAGTATTTTATCCTTCTTAGACTCCATAAAATCAGATGTGTTTTTAATACAAGAATGTGGACTACCTTTTTTAAAAAACCATAGACAGTGGGAGGAATTGTGGCCCCATTTATCGATATGGAGTGGCTCAAATCAAAATAAAAATGATGGTGTGGCCATTCTAATTAAAAATCCGCATGTTCTGGTGAAAGGTAGCACAGCGGTGAGAGACGGACGGGCACTTTTAGCACACTTGAATTTTATGGGGCAAGACTTTAACCTCTTAAATATTTATGGTTTCAATGGAAAAAATGAAAGGTATGACCTTTTAGAAGATATACAGCTTTACATGCTAGGGCAAGTACCTTTAGTTGTAGGAGGGGATTTTAACTGTATCTTGAGCAGGAAAGATAGAAAAAGAGCAGGGGTAGATTTTAAAGTGGATAAGACTTCGATTTTACTTCAGGGCATATGCAGGGATTTTAAGCTTACTGACTGTTTTAAAACCATGCATCCCAGAGAGGAGGGCTTCACCTGGTTTAGTCATGATGGCACCAGAGCCTCTCGCATTGATTATTTCTTTACTAGAGATTGCCCACCCACTGATGTTAGATTAACCCCTGTTTTCTTTTCAGACCACCTTATGCTCTCCTGCACCCTTTCACCCCATTCTGGTGTGACGGTAGGAAGTGGTCTGTGGAAACTCAACTGTTCCCTGTTGGAGGATGAAATCATAGTCAGTCAGTACAGGGAATGTTATAAAGAGTGGCAGACCCTTCAAGACCTCTACGAAACACATGCACAATGGTGGGAAATGGTGAAGGAAACGACCCAGACTTTTTTTAAACAGCAAGGTAAACGTAAAAAAAGGAAAGAGAATAGATGTATGATGGGACTACATAAACGCTTACAGCGCTACTTTAAACTAAATCAGTGTGGCATAGACTTTAAAGAAGAAATCAAAGATGTCAAAAAGGAAATGTCAGTTTTAGCAGAAATAAAGAGTAAAGGAATTTTTGTAAGAAGCAGGGAGCAGGAAATTGAGGAAGGTGAAAAAGAAAGAAAGTTATAAATAAAAAGGAGTGTATTCAAAATCTAAAAAGAGAAGATGGGTTTTTAACAAAATCCACACAAGAGATGATTGAAACTGTACATACCTTTTATAGTAACATGTACAAAGAGAAACCAGTGCACTTGGAAACATCGGCAGAAATCTTAAAATTCGTTGACAAAACCGTAAAAGAGAATGCACACTTGACACAGAATTTTACTGCTTTAGAGTTAAAAAAATGCCTAACAGGTTTTAAGAGAAGTCGTGCTCCGGGTTTAGACGGGCTTCCTGCAGAATTCTATCTGACCTATTGGGACCTTTTATCATCAGACATTTTAGATGTTTTTAAAGATTTTGAAAAACTCGACCGACTGCCTGACAGTTTTAGAGTGGGAATAGTGACTCTACTTTATAAAAAAAATGATAAGACTGACCTAAAGAATTGGAGGCCCATCACACTTTTAAACTTTGACTGTAAACTTTTTAGCAAGGTTTTAGCGACACGGATGTCCTCTGTTTTAGAGGAGGTAATTCACCCAGACCAAGCTTGTGCCATCTCAGGGAGACAACTCACCGACAGCCTCGTACTGATTCGAGACATCATTGATTACGCTAGAGACAGAAACACCCGGCTTGTCATCTTAAATTTAAACTTTGAAAAAGCATTTGATCGGGTCTCGCATCAATATCTCTTTCAGGTGTTGAAGCCACCGAAAAGGGCCCGATTGTTCCTACTTGGTGAGCTTTGCTTGGTTGAGACGCTTGCCCCCCCCCCCCCCCCCCCCCCCCCCCTGCTCCTCGGCTGACCAAGTAGAAACAATCTATTCGATGGCTGCCTTGTCTTTTACTCTGTGCAAAAGACAAGGCAGCCACAAACACCACGAGAATCCCGTATTGAGGCTTTGTTCTGACCGCTCATTCGGTGTCGCGTTTCTTTCAAGCAATTCTCCCGGTTAGCCGACACTCGGCTCGCTCCCATAGCCGTGTTAAAGTCCACTTCGCATTCACTCTCTTTTCTCTGCAGACTCTTGGGATTTTATCTATAAAATGAATTCCTTCACTCAAACTATGTTAAAACTGCTTTGTCGTTCATATTTACCATGTCTAGAAAGATTTAAACAAAAAAAAAAAACGTTGTACTTTGCAGTAAAAGAAAGAGCAAATCTAAAGTTTCAGGAATCCGAGAATAAGCTTACTTTCATGAGTTCTTCACGATTTCGGATTTTGCTATAAAATGAATTCCTTCACTCAAACTAAATTAAAACTGCTAAACCGCTAATCTGTTACATGTAAGGCAGATGTCAAATTCACCGAATTAGGATTATTCGGTATTCGGCCAATCGAGCTGTAGCAGCTTCGGTAAAAGAGTATAAGTTGAAGAGTTTGTGAATAAAGGTGTGCGCACACATAGTGAGCTGTAGGAAAATAGGCAGGGAGCAATGCCGGCTGGGGTATATGTTCTTGTATGTTGTCTGACTGTTTGATTTGAATGTGTTATGTAAGTGTCCTGTTGAATGTTTGGGCTTTGACACTTCACTGTGGTTGTTAACTGTGTGGTGTGTCCTGAAATGTTATATGTTTGGGCTGTGTGACATGCTTAATGCTTGTCAGTAGCTACCCACTTATTCATATATAGCAACTGACAACATAAGAAGTCTGGACATACTTTGATAGTAGTTGTAGAAGTATCCTTATTGATAATAGATAAACTAATTCATAGTGATAGAACAGTAGATGAACAGGTGCTTGCACATGTCTCACGAAAATAAAATGGGTGTGTGATTGCTGACGGCAGAGCAATACTGCCAAACTTATGAGTTCTTGTGGCAAACTTGATTCAGTGTCTTGACGTGTATACGCTGTTTCGCTGACTTGATTGTCACAAGAAACAAAGTGTGTTTGATAAGATCCGACAATTTTATTACGGGAGGATCAGTATGTATGGATTCTGATGTGACTGATAAACCCATTCGTATCGTAAGCATAATCTAATACGTGAGACAACGCCCAGGCACACAATCAAAAAAAAAAAGAGAGAGCGGTTTTGTGTCCCCACAGTCCATAATGTAGAAAAGAGAGAAAAAAGCCTTTCTGATTTGGTGTGTGTGCTCACAGTGCAGAGTGTAGAGAAAAGAGAGAAAAGAAAGCCGTTTTGGTGTCACGGGTGTTGTGACTTACACACACACATTTCTGAATTGAGAAAGGAAATTATTTTAGAGGAAGCACTAGAGTTTAGATCCCACATTTGTTGATAGGCATTCATTTATTTCTTCACTTCTGATGAAGTTTCAACAATAAACAACAAACTTTGTATTATGAGAAAGAACCAGACTCATTCTTCAGGAATCCGAAAATAAGCTCTATTTTATGAGTTATGCACGAATTCGGATTCTCCTATAAAACGAATTCCTTAACTCAAACCAAGTTAAGACTGCTTTGTCCTTCATATTTATTCATGTCTAATCAAGTTTCAACGATAAACAAAGTTGTACTTTGTAGAATGAGAAAGAACTTCTTCAGCAATAAGCATCTCTCGACATATGACGAAATACAGATTTTGCTATAAAATTAATTCCTTCTATCAGCCTGACTTAAAACTGTTTGTCCTCCTTATTTATCCACTTCAAATAAAGTTTCAACAATTAAAAAAATGTTGTAGTTTGAGAAAAAAAAACTTAATCTTAAGCAATCAGTAGGGTAAGAAAGGGTAAGAAAAGGTGCAAATGCCAACCATACATCACTAAAAGGTGGAGCAGAAGTATTCGGCTGCAAGTAGGTGCGAATGCCTGACAATGTATGATCAAAAGAGGGAGCGGAGGTTTTCGGCTGCAAGGTCTGAATGTCCAACCATAATTTGTAAAAACTGGGGAAGAAAAGGCTCGAAAGCCCGACTATACACCATCAAAAGCGGGAGCGGAGGTGTTCGGCTGCAAGTAGGTGTGAATGTTCGACAATAATTTGTAAAAAGCGGGTAAGAAAAGGTTCGAATGCCCGACTATATATTAACCAAAGCAGGAGGAGAGGTCTTCGGATAAGAGTGGGTGAGAATTTACAACCATAATCTATAAAATGCGGTGAAAAAAAAGGTGTGAATACCCCATAGAACACTAAAAGGTAGAGCGGAAGTGTTCGGCTGCAAGAAGGTGTGAATGTCTGACCATAGTTTGTAAAAAGCGGGTAAAAAAAGGTTCGAATGCCCGAACATACACCATCAAAGGAGTGAGCGGAGGTGTTCCGCTGTAAGAAGGTGTGAAAGTCCGACCATGGTTTGTAAAAAGCGGGTAAGAAAAGGTGCGAATGCCCGACAATGTATGATCAAAAGAGGGAGCGGAGGTTTTCGGCTGAAACAAGGTCTGAATGTCCATCCATATTTTGTAAAAATCTGGGAAGAAAAGGCTCGAAAGCCCGACTATACACCATCAACAGCTGGAGCGGAGGTGTTCAGCTGCAAGAAGGTCTGAATGTCCATCAATAATTGCTAGAAAACATGGAAGAGAATTTTCGAATATCAAACCGCACATGATCATAAGCGGGAGAGGAGGTGTTAAAATGCAAAAAGGTGTGAATGTCCACCCATTTTTACTGCAAAATGGGTAAGAAAAGGTACGAATGCCCAACCATACATCATCAAAAGCAGGAGTGGATGTGTTCGGCTACAAGAAGGTTTTAATGTCCGACCATAGTTTGTAAAAAGCGGGTAAGAAAAGGTTTGAATGCCCGAACATACACCATCAAAAGAGGGAGCGGAGGTGTTCCACTGTAAGAAGGTGTGAATGTCTGACCATAGTTGGTAAAAAGCGGGTAAGAAAAGGTATACCCGACTGTACACAATCAATAGCGGGAGCGGAGTTGTTTGGCTACAAAAAGGTGTGAAAGTCCGACCCTGGTTTGTAAAAAGCGGGTAAGAGAAGGTGCGAATGCCCGACAATGTATGATCAAAAGAGGGAGCGGAGGTTTTCGGCTGCAAGAAGGTCTGAATGTCCAACAATAATTTTGTAAAAACCGGGGAAGAAAAGGCTCGAAAGCCCGACTATACATCATCAAAAGCGGGAGCGGAGGTGTTCAGCTGCAAGAAGGTCTGAATGTCCATCAATAATTGCTAGAAAACATGAAAGAAAATTTTCGAATATCAAACCACACATCATCATAAGCGGGAGAGGAGGTGTTCAGCTGCAAGAAGGTGTGAATGTCCGACCATAGTTTGTAAAAAATGGGTAAGAAAAGGTGCGAATGCTCAACCATACATCATCAAAAGCAGGAGTGGATGTGTTCGGCTAAAAGAAGGTTTGAATGTCCGACCATAGTTCGTAAAATGCGGGTAAGAAAAGGTTCGAATGCCCGAACATACACCATCAAAAGAGGGAGCGGAGGTGTTCCGCTGTAAGAAGGTGTGAATGTCTGACCATAGTTGGTAAAAAGCGGGTAAGAAAAGGTTCGAATGCCCGAATATATACCATCAAAAGCGGAAGCGGAGGTGTTCGGCTGCAAGAAGGTGTGAACGTCCAAACAAAGTTTGTGAAAAGCAGTGAAGAAAAGTTTCGAATATCCAACCAAACATCATCAAAAGCGGAAGCAGAGCTGTTCGACTGCAAGTAGGTGTGAATGTCAGATCATAATTTGCAAAAAGCTGATGAGAAAGGATGAGAATGCCCGACTATACACCATCAAATGCGGGAGCGGAAGTGTTCAGCTGTGAGTAGGTGTGAATGTCAAACCATAATTGCTGAAAAATGTGTTAGAAAAGACTAGAATGCCGGACCATACATCATCAAAAGCGGGAAAGGTGGTGTTCGGCTGCAAGTAGGTGTGAATGTCCAGCCATAATTACTCACAAACCGGTAAGAAAAGGTAGTATTGCCAGACCATACATCATCAAAACAGGGAGCAGAGGTGGTTCAGCTGCAAGGTGTGAATGTCTGACTAAAGTTTATAAAAAGCGGGTAAGACAAGGTGCGAATGCCTGACAATGTATGATCAAATGAGGGAGCGGAGGTTTTCGGCTGCAAGGTCTGAATGTACAACCATATTTTGTAAAAACCGGGGAAGAAAAGGCTCGAAAGCCCGACTATACACCATCAACAGCTGGAGCGGAGGTGTTCAGCTGCAAGAAGGTCTGAATGTCCATCAAAAATTGCTAGAAAACATGGAAGAGAATTTTCGAATATCAAACCGCACATGATCATAAGCGGGAGAGGAGGTGTTAAAATGCAAAAAGGTGTGAATGTCCACCCATAATTACTGCAAAATGGGTAAGAAAAGGTACGAATGCCCAACCATACATCATCAAAAGCAGGAGTGGATGTGTTCGGCTACAAGAAGATTTTAATGTCCGACCATAGTTTGTAAAAAGCGGGTAAGAAAAGGTTTGAATGCCCGAACATACACCATCAAAAGAGGGAGCGGAGGTGTTCCGCTGTACAAAGGTGTGAATGTCCGACCATACTTGGTAAAAAGCGGGTAAGAAAAGGTTAAAATACCCGACTGTACACAATCAATAGCGGGAGCGGATGTGTTCGGCTACAAGAAGGTGTGACAGTCTGACCATGGTTTGTAAAAAGCGGGTAAGAAAAGGTGCGAATGTCCGACAATGTATGATCAAAAGAGAGAGCGGAGGTTTTCGGATACACGAAGGTTTGAATGTCCTACCATAGTTTGTAAATAGCGGGTAAGAAAAGATTCGAATGCCCGACTATACACCATAAAAAGCGGGAGCGGAGGTGTTCCGCTGTAAGACGGTGTGAATGTCCGACCATAGTTGGTAAAAAGCGGGTAAGAAAAGGTTAAAATACCCGACTGTACACAATCAATAGCGGGAGCGGAGTTGTTCGGCTACAAGAAGGTGTGAAAGTCCGACCATGGTTTGTAAAAAGCAGTTAAGAAAAGGTTCGAATATCCAACCAAACATAATCAAAAGCGGGAGCAGAGCTGTTCGACTGCAAGTAGGTGTGAATGTCCAGCCATAATTACTCACAAACGGGGGAAGAAAAGGTAGTATTGCCAGACCATACATGATCAAAACAGGGAGCGGAGGTTCAGCTGCAAGGTGTGAATGTCTGACTATAGTTTGTAAAAAGCGGGTAAGACAAGGTGCGAATGCCCAACAATGTATGATCAAAAGAGAGAGCGGAGGTGTTCGGCTGCAAGGTCTGAATGTCCAACCATAATTTGTAAAAACCGGGTAAGAAAAGGCTCGAAAGCCCGACTATACATCATCAAAAGCGGGAAGGGAGGTGTTCAGCTGCAAGAAGGTGTGAATGTTCGACTAAAGTTTGTAAAAAGCTGGTAAGACAAGGAGCGATGTCCCGACATTGTATGATCAAAAGCGGGAGCGGAGGTGTCCAGCTGTGAGTAGGTGTAAATGTCCAACCATAATTGCTGAAAAATGTGTTAGAAAAGGTAAGAATACTGGACCATACATCATCAAAAGCGGGAGAGGTGGTGTTCGGCTGCAAGCAGGTGTGAAAGTCCGACAATGGTTTGTAAAAAGCGGGTAAAAAAAGGTTCGAATGCCCGAATATACATCATCAAAAGCGGAAGCGGAGGTGTTCGGATGCATGAAGGTGTGAACGTCCGACCAAAGTTTGTAAAAAGCAGTGAAAAGCGAGAAAAAAGCATTTCGTGAGTTCTGCATGATTTGGGATTTTGCTTATAAAATGCATTACTTCACTCAAACTATGTTAAAACTGATTTGTCCTTCATATTTACCATGTCTAGAAAGATTTAAACAAAAAAACAACGTTGTACTTTGCAGTAAAAGAAAGAGCAAATCTAAAGTTTCAGGAATCCGAGTATAAGCCTGCTTTCATGAGTTCTGCACGATTTTGGATTTTGCTATAAAATGAATTGCTTTGCTCAAACCAAGTTAAAACTGCTTTGTCCTTCCATATTCATCAATGTCTAGATCGACTTCAACAAAGAAAAACATTGGACTTTGCAGTAGAAGAAGTTGAAATCCATCTACACATTGATAAATATGAAGGACAAAGCAGTTCCCACTTGCCCATAAGAAAATAAGCTTATTCTCGGATTCCTGATCCTTCAGTCTTGCTCTTTCTTCTACTGCAAAATACAATGTTGTTCTTTGTTGAAGTCGATCTAGACATTGATAAATATGAAGGAAAAAGCAGTTTTAACTTGGTTTGAGTGAATGAATTCATTTTATACATAAAATCCGAAATCGTGCAGAACTCATGAAAATAAGCTTATTCTCGGATTCCTAAAACTTTTGATTGGCTCTTTCTTTTACTGCAAAGTACAACGTTGTTTTTTTGTTTAAATCTATCGAGACATTGATAAATATAAAGCCGTTTTAACATAGTTTGAGTGAAGGAATTGATTTTATAGATAAAATCCCAAATTATGCAGAACTCCTCAAAAGGGGCGTATGGCTTAATCACAAGTGTGGTTCTTTCTCATTCAGGGTAGTATGAGGAAGTTTATGCTTGAAATATATGTAGAAATGGGTACATATGAAGGACAAAGCAGTGTTAACTTAGTTTGAGTGAAGGAATTCGTTTTATACATAAAATCCCAAATCATGCAGAACGTATGAAAAGAAGCTTATTCTCGGATTCCTGATCCTTCAGTTTTGCTCTTTCTTCTACTGCAAAATACAATGTTGTTCTTTGTTGAAGTCGATCTAGACATTGATAAATATGAAGGAAAAAGCAGTTTTAACTTGGTTTGAGTGAATGAATTCATTTTATACATAAAATCCGAAATCGTGCAGAACTCATGAAAATAAGCTTATTCTCGGATTCCTAAAACTTTTGATTTGCTCTTTCTTTTATTGCAAAGTACAACGTTGTTTTTTTTTGTTTAAATCTATCGAGACATTGATAAATATGAAGGTAAAAGCCGTTTTAACATAGTTTGAGTGAAGGAATTAATTTTATAGATAAAATCCCAAATCATGCAGAACTCCTCAAAAGGGAGGTATGGCTTAATCACAAGTGTGGCTCTTTCTCATTCAGGGTAATATGAGGAAGTTTATGCTTGAATTATATGTAGAAATGGGTACATATGAAGGATAAAGCAGTGTTAACTTAGTTTGCGTGAAGAAATGCATTTTATACATAAAATCCGAAATTGTGCAGAACTCATGAAAATAAGCTTATTCTCGGATTCCTAAAACTTTTGATTTGCACTTTCTTTTACTGCAAAGTACAACGTTGTTTTTTGTTGAAATCTATCTAGATATTGATAAATACCAGCCGAAACTCTGCTGCCGCTTTTGATAATTTATGGTTGGGCATTCTTACCTTTTCTTACCCGCTTTTTACAAATTATGATCTTACATTCACACCTACTTGCAGTCGAACACCTTCTCATCCACTTATGATCATGTGCGGTTGGGCTTTCGCAGCTTTTCTTACCCATTTTTCAGTAATTATGGGTGGACATTCAGACCTTCTTGCAGCCGAAAACCTCCGCTCCTCTTTTGATCATACATTGTCGGGCATTCACACCTTGTCTTACCCGCTTTTTACAAACTTTAGTCGGACATTCAAACCTTCTTGCAGCTGAACCACCTCCGCTCCCTGTTTTGATCATATATGGTCTGGCAATAGTACCTTTTCTTACCCGTTTGTGAGTAATTATGGCTGGACATTCACACCTTCTTGCAGCCGAACACAACCTCTCCCGCTTTTGATGATATATGGTCCGGCATTCTTACCTTTTCTAACACATTTTTCAGCAATTATGGTCGGACATTCACACCTACTCACAGACGAACACCTCCGCTCCCGCATTTGATAGTGTATAGTCGGGCATTCTCACCCTTTCTCATCAGCTTTTTGCAAATTATATAAAATTTCACTGATATTCACACCTACTTGCAGTCGAACAGCTCTGCTCCCGCTTTTGATTATGTTTGGTTGGATATTCGAACATTTTCTTAATGCTTTTTACAAACTTTGGTCGGACGTTCACACCGTCTTGCAGCCGAACACCTCCGCTTCCGCTTTTGATGGTGTATAGTCGGGCATTCGAGCCTTTTCTTACCCACCTATTACTTACTATGGTTGGACATTCAAACCTTCTTGTAGCCGAACACATCCGCTCCTGCTTTTGATGATGTATGATTTGGCATTCGCACCTTTTCTTACCCATTTTTCAGTAATTATTGGTCGGACATTCAGACCTTCTTGCACCTGAACACCTCTGCTCCCGCTTTTGATGGTGTATAGTCGGGCTTTCGAGCCTTTTCTTCCCCGATTTTTACAAATTATGGTTGGACATTCAGACCTTGCAGCCGAAAACCTCCGCTCCCTCTTTTGATCATAATTGTCGGGCATTCGCCCCTTGTCTTACACGGTTTTTACAATCTTTAGTCAGACATTCACACCTTGCAGCTGAACCACCTCCATGAACCACCGTCCCTGTTTTGATCATGTGTGGTCTGGAAATACTACCTTTTCTTCCCCCGTTTGTGAGTAATTATGGCTGGACATTCACACCTACTTGCAGCCGAAAAACCACCTCTCCCGCTTTTGATGATGTATTGTCCGGCATTCTAGTCTTTTCTATCACATTTTTCAGCAATTATGATCTGACATTCACACCTACTTGCAGTCGAACAGCTCTGCTCCCGCTTTTGATTATGTATGGTTGGATATTCGAACCTTTTCTTAACTGCTTTTTACAAACTTTGGTCGGACGTTCACACCTTCTTGCAGCCGAACACCCCCGCATCCGCTTTTGATGGTATATATTCGGGTATTCGAACCTTCTCTTACCCGCTTTTTACAAACCATGGTTGGACTTTCATACCTTCTTGTAGCTGAACAACTCCACTCCTGCTTTTGATGATTTATGGTTGGACATTCGCATCTTTTCCTACCCATTTTTCAGTAATTATGGGTGGATATTCACATTTTCTTGCAGCTGAACACCTCCTCTCCCGCTAATGATCATGTAAGGTTTGATATTCGAAAATTTTCTTTCATGTTTTAAAGCAATTATTAATGGACATTCACACCTACTTGCAGCCGAACACCACCTCTCCCGCTTTTGATGATGTATGGACCGGCATTCTTACCTTTTCTAACACATTTTTCAGCAATTATGGTTGGAGAATCAAACCTAATCACAGCTGAACAACTCCGCTACCGCATTTGATGGTGTATAGTCGGGATTTCTCACCCTTTCTCATCAGCTTTTTGCAAATTATTCTCTGACATTCATACCTTCTTGCAGTCGAACAGCTCTGCTCCCGCTTTTGATTATGTTTGGTTAGATATTCGAACCTTTTCTTAACTGCTTTTTTACAAACTTTGGTCGGACGTTCACACCTTCTTGCAGCCGAACACCTACGCTTCCGGTTTTGATAGTGTATATTTGGGCATACGAACCTTTTCTTACCCGCTTTTTACAAACCATGGTCGGACTTTCACACCTTTTAGTAGCCGAACAACTCCGCTCCCGCTATTGATTGTGTACAGTCGGGTATTTTAACCTTTTCTTACCCGCTTTTTACCAACTATGGTCGGACATTCACACCGTCTTACAGCGGAACACCTCTGCTCCCGCTTTTGATGGTGTATAGTCGGGCATTCGAACCTTTTCTTACCCGCTTTTTACAAACTATGGTGGGACATTCAAACCACCTCTGCTCTCTCTTTTGATCATACATTGTCGGACATTCGCACTTTTCTTACCCGCTTTTTACAAACCATGGTCGGACTTTCACACCTTCTTGTAGCCGAACACATCCGCTCCCGCTATTGATTGTGTACAGTCGGGTATTTTAACCTTTTCTTACCCGCTTTTTACCAACTATGGTCGGACATTCACACCTTCGTACAGCGGAACACCTCCGCTCCCTCTTTTGATGGTGTATAGTCGGGTATTCAAACCTTTTCTTACCCGCTTTTTCCAAACTATGGTCGGCTATTCACAGCTTCCTCTCCACCATACTTGTATGGTTGGATATTCACACCCACTTGAATCCGAAGACCTCTGCCCCAAATTTTGTTGATATTTAGTCGGACATTCGCACCTTACCCGCTTTTGGCAAACTATGGCCTTCTTGCAGCCAAACACCTCTGATCTCGCTTTTGATGATGTAAGGTTGGGCATTCAGACCTTGCTTCACCTGCTTTTCACCAAATATAGTCGGACATTCACACCTTCTTGCAGCCGAACACTTCCGCTCCACCTTTTAGTGTTCTATCACACCTTTTTTTCACCGCATTTTATACATTATGGTCGGAAATTTTCAACCACTCTCATCCGAAGACCTATCCTCCCGCTTTCTTTAATATATTTGAACTTTAGTCGGACATTCAAACCTTCTTGCAGCTGAACCACCTCCGCTCCCTGTTTTGATCATATATGGTCCGGCAATACTACCTTTTCTTACCCGTTTGTGAGTAATTATGGCTGGACATTCACACCTACTTGCAGCCGAACACAACCTCTCTCGCTTTTGATGATGTATGGACCGGCATTTTTACCTTTTCTAACACATTTTTTCAGCAATTATGGTCGGAGATTCACACCTACTCACAGCCGAACAACTCCGCTCCCGCATTTGATGATGTATAGTCGGGCATTCTCACCCTTTCTCATCAGCTTTTTGCAAATTATGATCTGACATTCACACCTACTTGCAGTCGAAAAGCTCTGCTCCCGCTTTTGATTATGTTTGGTTGGATATTCGAACCTTTTCTTAACTGCTTTTTACATATTTTGGTTGGACGTTCACACCTTCTTGTAGCCGAAAACTTCCACTCCTGCTTTTGATGATGTATGGTTGGGCATTCACACCTTTTTTTTGCCCATTTTTCAGGAATTATGGGTGGACATTCACACCTTGCAGCTGAACACCTCCTATCCCACTTATGATCATGTGCGGTTTGATTTTCGAAAAGTTTCTTTCATGTTTTCTAGCAATTATTGATGGACATGTAGACCTTCTTGCAGCTGAACACCTCCGCTCCCGCTTTTGATCATACATAGTCAGGCATTCGCACCTTGTCTTACCCACTTTTTACAAACTTTAGTTGAACAGTCACACCTACTTGCAGCCGAACACAACCTCTCTCGCTTTTGATGATGTATGGACCGGCATTCTTACCTTTTCTAACACATTTTTCAGCAATTATGGTCGGAGATTCACACCTACTCACAGCCGAACAACTCCGCTCCCGCATTTGATGGTGTATAGTCGGGCATTCTCACCCTTTCTCATCAGCTTTTTGCAAATTATGATCTGACATTCACACCTACTTGCAGTCGAACAGCTCTGCTCCCGCTTTTGATTATGTATGGTTGGATATTCGAACCTTTTCTTAACTGCTTTTTACAAACTTTGGTTGGACGTTCACACCTTCTTGTAGCCGAACACATGCACTCCTGCTTTTGATGATGTATAGTTGGGCATTCGCACCTTTTTTTTTACCCATTTTTCAGGTATTATGGGTGGACATTCACACCTTCTTGCAGCTGAACACCTCCTCTCCCACTTATGATCATGTGTGGTTTGATTTTCGAAAATTTTCTTTCATGTTTTCTAGCAATTATTGATGGACATTTAGACCTTCTTGCAGCTGAACACCACCTCTCCCGATTTTGATTATGTATGGACCGGCATTTTTACCTTTTCTAACACATTTTTCAGCAATTATGGTTGGAGATTCACACCTACTCACAGCCGAAAAACTCCGCTACAGCATTTGATGGTGTATAGTCGGGCATTCTCACCCTTTCTCATCAGCTTTTTGCAAATTATGATCTGACATTCACACCTACTTGCAGTCGAACAGCTCTGCTCCCGCTTTTGATGATGTATGGTTGGATATTCGAACCTTTTCTTAACTGCTTTTTACAAACTTTGGTTGGACGTTCACACCTTCTTGTAGCCGAACACATGCACTCCTGCTTTTGATGATGTATGGTTGGGCATTCGCACCTTTTTTTTACCCATTTTTCAGGTATTATGGGTGGACATTCACACCTTCTTGCAGCTGAACACCTCCTCTCCCACTTATGATCATGTGTGGTTTGATTTTCGAAAATTTTCTTTCATGTTTTCTAGCAATTATTGATGGACATTTAGACCTTCTTGCAGCTGAACACCACCTCTCCCGATTTTGATAATGTATGGACCGGCATTTTTACCTTTTCTAACACATTTTTCAGCAATTATGGTTGGAGATTCACACCTACTCACAGCCGAACAACTCCGCTACCGCATTTGATGGTGTATAGTCGGGCATTCTCACCCTTTCTCATCAGCTTTTTGCAAATTATTATCTGACATTCACACCTACTTACAGTCGAACAGCTCTGCTCCCGCTTTTGATTATGTTTGGTTAGATATTCGAACCTTTTCTTAACTGCTTTTTACAAACGTTGATCGGACGTTCACAATATCTTGCAGCCGAACACCTCCGCTTCCGCTTTTGATGGTGTATAGTCGGGCATACGAACCTTTTCTTACCCGCTTTTTACAAACCAAGGTCGGACGTTCACACCTTCTCTTAGCTGAACAACTCCGCTCCCTCTTTTGATTGTGTACAGTCGGGTAATTTAACCTTTTCTTACCCGCTTTTTACCATCTATGGTCGGACATTCACACCGTCTTACAGCGGAACACCTCCGCTCCCTCTTTTGATGATGTATGGTTAGGCATTCGCACCTTTTCTTACCCATTTTTCAGTAATTATGGGTAGACATTCACACCTTCTTGCAGCTGAACACCTCCTCTCCCGCTTATGATCATGTGCAGTTTGATATTCGAAAATTTTCTTTCATGTTTTCTAGCAATTATTGATGGACATTCAGACCGTCTTGCAGCTGAACACCTCCGCTCCCACTTTTGATGGTGTATAGTCGGGCTTTCGAGCCTTTTCTTCCCCGGTTTTTACAAATTATGGTTGGACATTCAGACCTTCTTGCAGCCGAAAACCTCCACTCCCTCTTTTGATCATACATTGTTGGGCATTCGCACCTTTTCTTACACGCTTTTTACAAACCATGGTCGGACTTTCACACCTTTTATTAGCCGAACAACTCCGCTCCCGCTATTGATTGTGTACAGTCGGGTATTTTAACCTTTTCTTACCCGCTTTTTACCAACTATGGTTGGACATTGACACCTTCTTACAGCAGAACACCTCCGCTCCCTGTTTTGATTATGTATGGTTTGACATTCGCACCTTCTCTCACCCGCCTTTTACTATGGTCGGCCATTCACAGCTTCCTCTCCACCATACTTGTATGGTGGGATATTCACACCCACTTGCATCCGAAGACCTCCGCCCCCACTTTTGTTGATATTTAGTCGGTCATTCGCACCTTACCCGCTTTTGGCAAACTATGGCCTTCTTGCAGCCAAACACCTCTGATCTCGCTTTTGATGATGTAAGGTTGGGCATTCAGACCTTGCTTCACCTGCTTTTCACCAAATATAGTCGGACATTCACACCTTCTTGCAGCCGAACACTTCCGGTCCACCTTTTCGTGTTCTATCACACCTTTTTTTCACCGCATTTTATACATTATGGTTGGAAATTTTCAACCACTCTCATCCGAAGACCTCTCCTCCCGCTTTTGTTAATATATTTGAACTTTAGTTTGACATTCAAACCTTCTTGCAGCTGAACCACCTCCGCTCCCTGTTTTGATCATATATGGTCTGGCAATACTACCTTTTCTTACCCGTTTGTGAGTAATTATGGCTGGACATTCACACCTCTCCCACTTATGATCATGTGTGGTTTGATTTTCGAAAATTTTCTTTCATGTTTTCTAGCAATTATTGATGGACATTTAGACCTTCTTGCAGCTGAACACCACCTCTCCCGATTTTGATAATGTATGGACCGGCATTTTTACCTTTTCTAACACATTTTTCAGCAATTATGGTTGGAGATTCACACCTACTCACAGCCGAACAACTCCGCTACCGCATTTGATGGTGTATAGTCGGGCATTCTCACCCTTTCTCATCAGTCGAACAGCTCTGCTCCCGCTTTTGTTTATTATTATGTTTGGTTAGATATTCGAACCTTTTCTTAACTTAACTTAGCTTTTTCACAAACTTTGGTCGGACGTTCACACCTTCTTGCAGCCGAACACCTACGCTTCCGGTTTTGATAGTGTATATTCGGGCATACGAACCTTTTCTTACCCGCTTTTTACAAACCATGGTCGGACTTTCACACCTTCTCTTAGCTGAACAACTCCGCTCCCTCATTTGATTGTGTACAGTCGGGTATTTTAACCTTTTCTTACCCGCTTTTTACCAACTATGATCGGACATTCACACCGTCTTACAGCGGAACACCTCCGCTACCTCTTTTGATGGTGTATGTTCGGGCATTCGAACCTTTTCTTACCCGCTTTTTAAAACCAGGGTCGGACTTTCACACCTTTTAGTAGCCGAACAACTCCGCTCCCGCTATTGATTGTGTACAGTCGGGTATTTTAACCTTTTCTTACCCGCTTTTTACCAACTATGGTCGGACATTCACACCTTCTTACAGCGGAACACCTCCGCTCCCTCTTTTGATGGTGTATGTTTGGGCATTCGAACCTTTTCTTACCCGCTTTTTACAAACTATGGTCGGACATTCAAACCTTCTTGTAGCCAAACACATCCACTCGTGCATTTGATGATGTTTGGTTGGGAATTCGCACCTTTTCTTACCCACTTTTTACAAATTATGGTCGAACATTCACACCTACTTGCAGCTGAATACTTCCGCTCCACCTTTTAGTGATGTATGGTTGGCATTTGCACCTTTTTGTTACCTTCTTTTTATACTGATTGCTGAAGATTAAGTTGTTCTTTCTCAAACTACAATTTTTTTTTAATTGTTGAAACTTGATTTGAAGTGGATAAATAAGGAGGACAAACAGTTTTAAGTCACGCTGATAGAAGAAATTAATTTTATAGCAAAATCTGTATTTCGTCATATGTCGAGAGATGCTTATTGCTGAAGAAGTTCTTTCTCATTCTACAAAGTACAACGTTGTTTATCGTTGAAACTTGATTAGACATGAATAAATATGAAGGACAAAGCAGTCTTAACTTGGTTTAAGTTAATTAATTCGTTTTATAGGAGAATCCGAATTCGTGCTTATTTTCGGATTCCTGAAGAATGAGTCTGGTTCTTTCTCATAATACAAAGTTTGTTGTTTATTGTTGAAACTTCATCAGAAGTGAAGAAATAAATGAATGCCTATCAACAAATGTGGGATCTAAACTCTAGTGCTTCCTCTAAAATAATTTCTTTTCTCAATTCAGAAATGTGTGTGTGTAAGTCACAACACCCGTGACACCAAAACGGCTTTCTTTTCTCTCTTTTCTCTACACTGCACTATGAGCACACACACCAAATCAGAAAGGCTTTTTTCTCTCTTTTCTACATTATGGACTGTGGGGACACAAAACCGCTCTCTCTTTTTTTTTTGATTGTGTGCCAGGGCGTTTGTCTCACGTATTAGATTATGCTTAAGATACGAATGGGTTTATCAGTCACATCAGAATCCATACATACTGATCCTCCCGTAATAAAATGGTCGGATCTTATCAAACACACTTTGTTTCTTGTGACAATCAAGTCAGCGAAACAGCGTATACACGTCAAGACACTGAATCAAGTTTGCCACAAGAACTCATAAGTTTGGCAGTATTGCTCTGCCGTCAGCAAT